>NC_134098.1:116937681-117241118 GCF_000715075.1 Nicotiana tabacum | reverse complement strand
ATCAACGATGCAGTCCGTGAGGAGGTGGAAAAACTATTAGAGAATGGCTCCATTAGGGAGTCGAAGTACCCCAAATGGATCACCAACGTAGTGATGGTCAAAAAGAAAAACAGGAAATGGCGGATATGCGTGGATTTCACAGACGTGAACAAAGCATGTCCGAAGGATTCGCTCCCATTACCTTATATCAACCAACTCATCAACGCAACAGCCGGGCATGAACTATTGAGTTTCTTGGACGCTTCAGGCTATAACCAAATTCTTATGGAGGAAGAAGACCACGTTCATCACCCACCAGGGAACATATTGCTATAGGGTCATGCCATTTGGGCTGAAGAACGCGGGGGCTACATATTAAAGATTGGTAACAAAGATGTTCAAAGACCAGCTCAGTAAGACCTTGGAGGTATATATAGATGACATGCTGGTCAAGTCCGAAAAGGCAGAAGATCACATCGATCATTTAAAAGAAACTTTCGATATACTCATACGGTGCGGAATGAAGCTGAACCCGGAGAAATGCGCGTTTGGCATAGCCTTGGGAAAGTTCTTAGGTTTATTGGTGTCACATCGAGGGATAAAGGTCAACCCATACCAAATCAAATTTATCGAGGGGATACCAAAACTTTTAACCACCCAAAAACAAGTCCAAAGGTTGACATGTCGAATTGCCGCCCTATTAAGGTTCATCTCACGGTCGTCGGATAGATGTCACAAATTTTTTAGCGTACTAAAAAAGGACAACGGCCTCAAGTGGACTCTCGAGTGCGTCCAGGCTCTGTGAGAACTTAAGGCATACCTATCATCACCACCCCTACTTTCACAATCCGAACTTGGGGAGCAACTCCTCGTCTATCTAGCCGTCTCCGAGGTAGCGTTAAGCGCAGTCTTGATCCGCAAAAATAAAGGTACGCAATGTCCTATATATTTATATTAGCAAAACACTCGTCGACGCCGAGACGAGATACCCGCACCTTAAAAAATTAACTCTGGCCTTGGTCGTAGCTTCACGAAAGCTTAGACCCTATTTACAATGCCATTCCATCTCGGTCGTCACAACCTTTCCCCTGAGGAGCATTTTGCACAAACCTGAGTTGTTGGGGAGGCTGGCCAAATGGGCCATCGAGCGAAGCAAGCACGATATCACATACCAACTGCGAACGGCGATAAAGTCTCAAGTGCTCACCGACTTCATCGCCGACTTCAGTGCACAAAAAATGCTTGAAATCGAAAGGGAAGCCATCCAAGCTTCCCTCCAAACACAAGGCCTTTGTGTCCTATACATCGATGCACATCTAACGCATCAGGGTCCGGACTGGGATTTGTACTCGATGTCCTTACAGGAGAAGTAATTCGCCAGTCCATAAGATGCCCGGATATGACTAACAATGAGGCCGAGTATGCGGCCGTAATTACATGGTTGAGGTTAGCGCTGAAGTATGGGGGAACACGGTTGAGACTCCGTTGTGATTCTCAGCTCGTAGTCAACTAAGTCACAGGGACTTTCCAAATCAAGGAATAAAGGTTGCAAAAATACCATACCAAAATATGCAAGCTATTACCTGAGTTCGACGAATGTCAGCTCGATCAGATCCCACGGGCGCAGAGTGTCGAAGCAGACAACCTCGCCAAACTATCTGCGGCTACCAAAAGCATCACAACCAGGGATAAAAATGTAGTCTATCTCCTTAACTCATCATTAGACCAAATCGAAGTAAGAACCATAAACTTAACTTGGGACCGGCGCAATCGCATTACCGGTTGAAGGGAGAACATTCCCAAATTTCTTGAAAAATCTTGGCCAATCATAGATCCCTATGATGTAAGGAAGGAGCCACTCGACCCAGTCAGAAATATGAGAAGACAGATGAGGAGGCTGATCGTTGGCTACATAAGGGAAGATAAAAAAATCACCATCAATCAAAATTCAGAATCAAAAGCAAATGCAGTAGGAAACAGGGTACTCATGAGTATAGTTCCAAGCTTCAGGGAAGCCGTTGACGTTGGCCACGACGTCCTCGATCCCGACAAAGAAGAAATTAAGCCAGAATTGATGATTAGCTTTGTCGTCCATCTTCACCACCAAACACTTGCCTCGTCGGTGGCGAATATTTAATATCATTCCCCTATACAAGCCAGGGGCAAACAGGTGTATCAAGTGTTGTAGCGTTAGTTCGACCTCGGCTAGCTCGGTGAATTTGGTCAGCATCTTAATCACTTTGTAGACATATGGTGCAAGCTCAGCTGAGCAAACACCGTAGTGGCAACAAAAGTCCTCCACCAATGGGAGGAGATGAAGAGAATAGCCAATGAGGAATGGATAGGCATAGAGGGCACAATACCTAGGGCGGTGGACTTGTTCCACGTCCCCTTCATCTGGGATCAGCTTAACATGGTTGGGAAGGCCGCATTTGGCCTTAAGCTCCGCCAATTCTTTAGGCGTCATCGTTGATTTAAAATTTTTGAGTGCAACATCCGGTACTTTACTAAGATCAGACTTGGAATCGGGATTACACGGGATTATCCTCAGCAATGGCGTAAGCGCCCTCCCCATGAGAGGGAACACAACCGCCAAGGGAGCAACCCGACTACCCTCACCAACCTCAGAAGGTATGTTAGACATGATTCAATGTATAGAAGGAGAATAACAAGCAAGAGGGAATGAGGAACAATGTAAGTTGCTGAAACAAAGAGTAGAAAGGATTCTGTAAAGAAGATGAATGAGAAGCTATTGCTTAAAGAGAAGAAAGAGTTAGGAAAAAATTTCAAAATCAACAAACCTTCCGCTATTTATAAGGTTTGAGAGGCACCAGAATCGAAGCGGCGGATCATGATTAGCGCGGATATCGAAACGATAGAGACAATAAAGAGTCACACCTAAATTGATGTAATGCATCGGGAAACGGTGTCATTATGACGCATGATGTCGTCACGCCACTTTTTCTCTTGGACCAGATGGCTCCAACAGATATCCCGGGAAATTCAAAAAATTCAAAAGATGCGGACCTTAGAAGGCCACGTAGCCCTGTCTCTATGACCACCGCCTCAGCCAACTCAATAGAATGGTATCATAAACGACATTGTCTGCTCACCGACCTCGTCCGTGGGAACGACCTCGATAAGCGGAGGGATTAATTATATAGGTCAAAATTCATCTTTAGTCGAAATAGTATTAGTAAAATATTCTTGGGACGCCACGTGTCGAAGTAATCTAATTACCAATGAAGGTCGTAGTCGAAGAGTCAACAAAGAATGAAGTCGAGGAGTTGTCATCAAGGCCGAGGTCAAGCACCCCTGACAGAGTTATAACGACTAGTTTCAAGATAGGACACAAAAGAGAATATTCTTGTGAATATTCTCTACACTTATACTATTAGGGTTTTTAGGAACATGTTCCCTATAAATAGAAAAAGACAATGATAGGGGGCATGTGATATTCATTTGTAAAATACACTTTGACTTAAGAGAGAGAATCAGATCTTATTGCAAGCATACAAACATCACATTTTTTCACTAAGATTCTTGTCTACACTTTTCAACTATCCGAGAATAACTCAGATATTCAAAGAATTATCCATCACTCGTCATTGTCAAAAAGAACATTCACTGGTTCTATCCTTTCTTAGGTGACTTATTCGTTCTATTTACTTGAATGTCATTTATTGATATTCATCATTATTTAATGCTATATTATTTCCTTTGACTTATTAAATATTATTGTGCACTGCCGCTGCCATTAAAATATTCCTACGTAGTATTTATTGCACTTCTGAGAACTTCATCTTTGAGATATTATTGTTAACTAAGATTAACTCTCATATATATAAATTTAATTAGTTGAACCAAAATACATATTTTTTGGTCAACCAATTAGAAGTTGGAAAAGCTTAGTCAGCTTGGGGGGCGTCTACATCATTGTTTTTACAAGAGACCATGAACAAAAAGATGATATCGTATATAATAATCCGATGAAAACCCTTACGTAAAATGACAAAACACACTCACATACAAAGAAAAAGTGACAAAGCAAATACAGAAGTGAGATGAAAAATTAATACCCCCCCCATTTCGATTTATGTAAATTAGTTGACTGGGTTTGAATACGTTTAAGAAAAAAATCAAACCTTTTGAAATTTATAGCACTAAATAAGTTATCACATCGTTAAATTGTTTCAAGATTTAAAAACGAATCATTTTTTTGGAACGAACTAAATAAAATGTAGGTTGACATAAATGGAATGGAAGGAGTAACAAGAACATAATTGTATGAGGCAAAATCTGTCTCTAGAGTAGTACCCAAGCCAAGATAATGTCATGGGAAGGATTTCCGAGTCGACGTTAGTCGAAGCGACCCAAGAAGCAACAATGTCCTTGGCGGAAGTGTCGACATGAGCCGTAGTCGAGATGTCAAAAAGGGTCGAGGTAGAATATCGATAATAGGAACTGTAACGACTAGTTTGTCAGGATAGGATTTAAAAAAAATATTCTAGTGGATATTCCCTGCACTTGTACCATTAGGGTTTCTTAGGAAAATGTCCCATATATATAGAAAAAAGAGACAACGATAGGGGCATGTGATATTCATTTGTAAGAACACACTTTGACAAAAAGATTCTCTCTCTCTCTCTCTTACTAAGATACAAACACCACATTTTTACTAAGATTCTTGTCTATACTATTCCATACTTTTCCATCAGATCCGAGAATAATTCGAACATTCAAGAATTTGTCTGTCACTCATCATTGTCAGGAGGAACAACCATGTAGTTCATCCTTTATTAGGTGAATCATTCCTCATATTTACTTAAATGTCATTTATTGTTATTCATTGTTATTAAATGCTACATTAAATCTCATGCTTTTTGGAATAGTTATTCGACCAAATCTGTTTGACGTTTATTGCACCCTCAAAAGCTACATCAAGAAATATTATTGTTAATTATGTTTAACCCATAATCACATAAATTTACTTATTTGAACCAAGAGTCATATTTTTGGTCAAACAATTTGGCGCCATTTTTGGGGATTTCTTAGTTAAAATTTTTAGTTTCTTCTAGATCTACAACTAGCATAGGTCACTAACGTTAAAAAAAAAGAGCAAAAAATAAGATCTCATTTATTTGTGTGCACAAATCCCAACATGGCAGGTAACCGAGAAGAAAAGACGGAAATAATAAGTGACTTCCCAACCAACCTCATGAACGTCATCAACGAAAGCTGTGAAACTACAGATGAAGGCGCGACGCCCAGTGCCTCCCCTAGGCGAGATGGGTCACCGCCCCCTCACTGCAGCATCACAAATTTTCGTGGTAAGGGAGCCTCCATGTCTGTGGGGGAAGAGACGCCCCATGTTGTAAAAAAGCTCCTCGAAGCGTGGCTAACTGACATGCTAAACAGCATCCTCAACAATCCCACTCGGGACATGACTACAAAAAATACAAGGACTTGCACGATACAACAAGCGGACGAACAGTACAACCAGCCTTCTCCTGCAATGACAGGTATTACTAACAATGGCATTGATAGTTCATGTGACAACGCCCTTGCAATCATTCTGAAAAGGATGGAAGAAATGGAGAATGAAAATAAGGCGCTCCGAGATCAAATGAAAGAACACCAAGAAATAGTCGACAAGATACCGGGGCGCTCCTAAGCTGTTGCCGAAGAGGGACGTTGGTCGGTTCATCGAGCATCCTTACAGTGATAATGCAGCACCGCATGCCATACCAAAAACCTTTAAAATGCCGCCCTACCTTAGGATATATGATGGCACAACCGACCCTGAAGATCATGTGACTCATTACGTCACCGTCGTAAAAGGCAACGACCTCGCCAAAGAACAAGTGTATTCCATCTTGCTGAAGAAGTTCGGCGAAACACTCACATGAGGGGCATTAACCTGGTATTCGCAACTACTAGCACGCTCCATAGAAATCTTTGAAGAAATGGCCGACAAATTTGCAACGGCCTACGCTAGAGCCAAGAAGGCCGAGGCGAGAATAAACGATGTATTTGCTATTAAACAGTTTCTGGGGAGGGGCTTAGGGACTTCCTCACCGGGTTCAACCGAGTAAGAATGACTTTGCCAAACGTGTCCGAAGGGATGGCAGTCATGACTTTTCAGAACGAGCTGAGTAGGGATGGTTCAAGAGCAACAAGGAAATTGTTGAGTCAGTTGATGAAGTACCCCCAAACACTTGGGACGAAATCCATAATGATTATTGTGTCGAGGTCCGTGCAGATGAGGATGACCTCAACGAGCCAACCCACCGACTAACCTCGGTACAAGAAGAATCAAGAAAGGATCGAAGAGAGAATACTAGAAGAGATCATCCAATTTCGCGACCTAATAGGGAACGGAATAAACCATATATCACAACGGCCACCGCCCCCTCCCCTCGCTATGAAGAAGGTCCATCCAGACCAAGGACGTGAACTCATCGAAACGACAGAGGTATGCCTCCCTATTATATGCTCACAATTTTTGTATGTAACCTATAGAGATAGTTTACGCCCTGGAGAAGCTCGGGCCAAAATTGAAGTGGCCGCCAAAGATGAGATCGGACCCTAACACCAGAAAATCCGACGCCCTCTGTGAGTTCCACTAGGAACGAGGGCACAAGACTGAAGACTACATCGTCCTGAGGCAGGAATCGTGAACATGTTACAACAAGGACACCTTAAAGAGCTGCTAAGCAATAGGGGAAGAACTAATTTTGCTAGAGGACGCGAACATCAAGGTCCGCCTAAGTCACCTTCACCAGCTCGTACCATTAACATGATCATCGGCGGCAGTGATAATGCCTCTATCAACAGCGCAAAGTTTACCACTACCCACAAACTCAATCGATCTATCACCCGCGAACGGTACGACGAACTCAAAGAGAGTATCATCTTCGATTAGTCGAACGCCGACGATTTGGCTTTTCCTCATAATGACGCCCTCGTTATTACTCTACGAATTTTAGATACAGATGTTAAATGCATTATGATAGATGATGGGAGCGGCGCGTGCATTATCCATCCCCGATTACTTACCCAAATGAAACTCGGGGATAAGATAGTACCACGCTGCATCATGCTAATTGGTTTTAACAATGCAGTTAAACGAACGTCCGGGGTAATTACACTCCCTATTTTGGCCGATGGCGTGACTCTGGAAACAACATTCCACATCATAGACCAAGACACCGTGTACAACGCCATAGTGGGATGACCGTGGATATACCCCATGAAGGTCGTCCCCTCCAGCTTATACCAAGTCGTCAAATTCCCAACTCTATGGGGAATATTTAGCATACGAGGAGAGCAGTGTATGTCCCTGGAATGCTATCGCATTGCTTTAGACAACACGACCACCCAACAAATGAAGGACAAAGAAAAAGAGGCATAGAAATCAGCAAGGTTGAGGTCGGGGCATGACTAGATCGGGGAAGGCATCAAAGATCCCGACATAGTCGAAGCCGCAGGATCAACCATAGAAGACCTCGACCCCATTCAATTAGATCCCAACGACCATACCAAAAAGGCCTATATTGGTTGCAAACTTCAGGAACCAGGTAAATTCAGTCAATTCTTAAAAGTTAACGCGGATTTATTTGATTTCAGCCATGCAGATATGTCGGGCATCCCAGAGGAAATCACCACGCACAAATTAAACATCGACCCTTTCCACCCCCCGATGAGGCAGGTAAGGCATAAATTCAACTTCGTAATCAATGACGCAGTGCGCGAGGAAGTGGAAAAACTATTAGAAAATGGTTCCATCTTGCAGTCGTTCTGAAAAGGATAGAAGAAATGGAGAATGGTTAAAAAGAAGAATGGGAAATGGCGGATGTGCGTGGACTTCACAGACTTGAACAAAGCTTGCCCAAAGGACTCATTCCCGCTGCCTCACATCGACCAACTCATTGACGCAATGGACGGACATGAGCTGCTAAGCTTCTTGGACGCTTACTCAGGCTATAATCATATCCTCATGGAAGAGGAAGATTAGAAAAAAACCATGTTCATCACCCACCAAGAAATGTACTGCTACAAGGTCAGGCCCTTCAGACTAAAGAATGCGGGGGCGACTTATCAAATATTGGTGACAAAGATGTTCAAGAATCAACTCGATAAAATAATGGAAGTATATATAGAAGACATGTTGGTCAAGTCCAAAAGGGGAGAAGACCACATCGACCATCTGAAAGAGACCTTCAACATACTCAGACGGTATGAAATAAAACTGAACCCGGAGAAGTGTGCGTTCGGTGTAGCCTCAGGAAAGTTCCTAGGTTTCCTGGTATCACAACGAGGGATTGAGGTCAACCTTGACTAAATCAAAGCCATCGAGGGGATACCCAAACTCTTGACCACCAAAAAATAGGTCCAAAGTTGACTGGCCGTATCGCCACCCTATCAAGGTTCATCTCGCGGTCGTCGGATAGGTGCCATAAATTCTTTGGCGTACTTAAGCAGGATAACGGCCTCAAATGGACTTCGGAGTGCGTCCAGGCTCTAAGGGAACTAAAGGCCTACCTATCATCACTGCCCTTGCTTTCAAAACCAGAGCTGGGGGAGCGTCTCCTTATTTATCTAGCTGTATTCGAGGTAGTCGTAAGCGCAATCCTAATTCGAGAAAACAAAGGTATGCAATCTCCCATCTATTACATTAGCAAAACACTAGTCGATGCCGAGATGAGGTACCCGCACCTCGAGAAACTAGCTTTGCCCTTAGTCGTAGCTTCACGGAAGCTTAGACCGTATTTACAATGTCACCCCATCTCGTCCATCACAACTTTCCCCCTAAGAAACATTTTGTATAAACTCGAGCTATCAGGAAGGCTGACCAAATGGGCCATCGAGATAAGCGAGCAAGATATCACGTACCAGCCGCGGACGACGATAAAGTCACAAGTACTCGTTGACTTCGTTGTCGACTTCAGCACAAAAATAATGCTTGAAGTCGAAAGGGAAGCCGTTCAAACTTCCCCCCCCCCCCAAACACAAGACCTCTGGGTCCTATACACCGATGGTGCATCCAATATGTCGGGGTTCGGATGGGGACTCATACTCGAAATCCTAAGAGGCGAAGTAATTCGCCAGTCCATAAGGTGCCTGAATATGACTAACACCGAGGCTGAGTATGAGGTCGTCATTGCAGGTTTGAGACTAATGCTAAAGTATTGGGCAAAATGGTTGAAATTACACTGTGATTCCCAGCTCGTAGTCAACCAAGTCACGGGGACTTTCCAAATCAAGGAACAAAGGTTACAAAAATACGAGACTGAAATCTGCAAGTTTCTGCCCGAGTTCGATGAATGCCAGCTCGGCCAAATTCCACGAGCACAGAACACCAAGGTAGATGGCCTTGCTAAACTAGCTACAGCCACCAAAAGCATCATAACAGGAGACAAAATAGTGGTCCATCTCCTCAACTCATCGCTAGACCAAGTCGAGGTAAGAACCATTAAATTAACTTGGGACTGACGCAAACCATTAAATTAACTTGGGACTGACGCAATCATATTATCGCATACTTGCAGGACGGCGCACTCCCAGGCGATAAAAAAGAGTCCAGAAAACTGAGAATGCAAGCAGCCAGATACAGTATCCTCCACAATGACCTGTACAAGAGAACCTATGGCGACCCTTTTAGAGAAGTGCCTGGGCCCAAGCCAAACTCGATGTGTCCTCGAAGAAATCCACGAGGGCCATTGCGGGGCTCATTTCGTCAACTGAGCACTGGTCAGATGCCTCATACGGGCATGATATTACTGGCTCACTATGTAAAAGAAGACCGTAGACTTCGTAAAAAGATGCGAGCAATGCCAGAAGTACGCCCCAATAATTCACCAAGCGGGAGAACACCTCCACTCGGTCACCTCACCTTGGCCATTCATTAAATGGGGAATGAACATCGTGGGCCCCCTTTCGGCAGGACGAAGTAATGTACGATTCCTTTTGATTTTAACTGACTATTTCTCTATGTGGGTGGAAGCAGGAGCATTCGCCCAAATACGGGAGCATGAAGTAATATGGAGAAATATCATATGCCGGTTCGGCCTTCCCAAAGAAATCAGCTGCGACAACGGACCCCAATTCACAAGAAAGAAAATCGCCAAAATTTTCGAGAAATGGCATATCAAAAGAATACTCTCAACCCCGTACCACCCTGCGGGTAATGGGCAAGCAGAGTCCTCCAACAAATCGATACTAAACATCATGAAGAAAAAGCTTGAGGACGCCAAGGGACTGTGGTCGAAAGTACTACCAGAAGTATTGTGGGCCTACCGAACAACTCCCAAAACGAGCACAGGAGAGACGCCCTACTCTTTGGTCTACGGGACCGAGGCGGTAATACCAGTCGAGGTTGGAGAGCCCAATCTAAGTTACTCCTATGAGAGCGGCATAAGCAATAATGAAGGCAGAAGGCAGGAACTCGGCGAAGTCGACAAACGAAGAGATATGGCCTATATAAGAATGATAGCCCAAAAACAGCAAGCAGAACGCTATTATAACAAGAAAGCAAAGGTCATGCCGCTTAAAGTCGTGGACTACATACTGAAAGCTAAAACCCAAGCTAGCAAAAATCCCAGGGAAGGCAAGCTTTGAACAAATTGGGACGGTCCGTACAAAATCATAGCAAAAGCAAATAAAGGATCATTTCAACTAGAAACAATGGAAGGAAAGCTACTACAAAATAACTGGAATATCTACCACCTCAAATATTTCAACTACTAACAGAAAAAGTGTCCCTCAAGTCGTACTCTTTTTTTCTTCACTTGAGTTTTGTCCCAATTGGGTTTTCTCAAGGAGGTTCTTAACGAGGCGACGAAGGGAACACTCCAAGTCGAAGTACGCGAAGGCAAAGCCCTAGTTACTATTTCATTGCTCGACCTCTCACTATTCTCCATATCGACCAATGAAGGGACTAGATAGACCGGGACTAGGACTGGAATGCCAGCCAACACCCAAAAATCTATAAATTTCTCCAAGTATGTAACAAATGCAACAATGCCAAGGCAATAAACTTTACACTTACCAATACATTTTGCTTAAATTCAGGTTATGTTCGACCTGTTCGAACTAACACTTGCCGACCCTCAGCCATAATTAAATACATGTTATGTTCGACCTTCTTCGAACTAACACCTATCGCCCGTCAGCCATAACTAAATTCAGGTTATGTTCGACCTTTTTCGAACTAACACCTGCCGGCCCTCGGCCATGATTAAATACAGGTTATGTTCGACCTTGTTCGAACTAACACCTACCAGCCCTCTGCCACAACTAAATTCAGGTTATGGTTGATCTTGTTCGAACTAACACCTACTGGCTCTCGGCCATAACTAAATTCAAGTTATGTTCGACCTTGTTCTAACTAACACCTGTCGGCCCTCGACCATAATTAAATACAGGTTATGTTCGACCTTGTTCGAACCAACACCTGCCGGCCCTCGGCCATAATTAAATACAGGTTATGTTTGACCTTGTTCGAACTAACACATATCGTCCCTCGGTCATAGACCAAATTCAGTTTGTGCTCGACCTCGCTCGAACTAACATCTACCGCCCCTCGCCCGCAACTTAAACGAAAAGTTATGATCGACCTCGTTCGAATAAACACCTATCGACCCTCTACTGCAATCTAAAAAAGGTCATAACCAAATAAGTCGACGACCTCGGCCATGCCCCAATACATAAACAATAGAAGCAAAAACATACAAGTACAAAAAACAAATCACAGGAAAAGAAACGGATGCAGAGAATAAATTTGGCATTTCATACTTAAAACTCTTTTTACAAAGGCTCATGAAGACACCACCAAAAATACACAAAAGTTCACGAAACAAAGCAGAAGAAAAAACTACTGATCACCACCGTCGTGATCTTCTGCTCCTTCACTGCCTTGGCCACCGGTGCCCTTGCCATCTTGATCCCCGTCGCCCTCCAGATATGCGGTATCGTACCAGGAAGCCTCGTCAAGTCGATCTACACCTTCATTGTCACCTTCGCCAGCCTCAGGCGTAGTAGGATCATACCCACAAGCAAGTCGAGCTTCGCGGGCCTTCATACGAACACCTTCAAGGGCTTCATCAGAAATGGACCCCGCCGCATGCAAATCTCGAAAGATATCTAACTAGGCCTTGGCATGAATCCACTCCTCATATAAATCCCGAGGAACATTGGGAAAGTCCGAAGTACGGAAAGAGGACGGTTGTTCTAGTAATTGGGCCTTCTCGGCCTCCAAGGCAACCACTCGATCATGGAGTACAGAAGCCTCTCTTTCTAACTCCCTGATCCTTTCATCAAGCCGTTCTTCCTTGAGCCTGGACGTCGTTAATTCATTCTCCCGCTCAGAACGGAGAGTTCGAATCACCACCTTAAGGGACTCTACCTTATTCAGAGCCTCCGATCGCACAACCTCCGCCTTCTCCAACTCTTCCACTTTCTCGGCGACTTCACCATTAAGGACCTCCATCTGAAACCGGCATTCTTCCAATTTCCTACACAACTTGACCAATTGTGCCTGAATGTTGCCGCACTAGGCCTCTACGGCTCTGCTGACCTCAAGCTCCTCTTCCCTACTCCTCAACGTCCCCTCAAAGATGCTACACTTCTCGATGACTCTCACCAGCTCGTCATCCTTCTCTTTAAATTCATCACGAAGGGCCTGGAAATTGCCGCCCTCACCAAACCACCTGCGAAACTCCCGGTACTTGCCGCGGTACTCGAAATATTTGTTTTTCAGCCTATCAAATATTTCCCTATGCTTCTCCTCCCTTTGGTCACTTTCAATCTCCAAAATCACAATCTGCAATCACAAAAACAAAAAGAACAAAGGAAAAAATGAAAACGCCTCTGCTAATAAAGTAGAAAAAAGAGAAATACAAAACATTGTATACTCACCCTGAGAGCAAGACGGCTATGCTCCTCAACAAGGTGACATCATCTATTTGTTTGAGGGTCTCACCCTCTATTTCGGAGCAAAGAGGGCCGAGGGCAGGAACTGCGCTCTCCGTATTCTTCAGCAAATCACAATCTATAGGGATCTTAATGTTCCCCGTAGACCCCTCCAGCCTTACCTCAAGCTGGGTAAACCCTTCCTCCATCATTTTCAGGTCGCCAGCATCAACGTCTGAACTCGTCTCATGGACATCTTCGGCAACACCTTTGCCTCTCCCATCGATTGGCAAAGAAGTATCATCAGCTGGCCACGAAGTCGACGACTCCTCTTGCCGCAAAGTGTCAAAAACTCTAGTGGTCGGCCCTTCGGCCTTTGTCATCGCAGAAGGGGGAGACGTACCCACGTCGGCCTCCATCGGCCTCGGAATCTCAGACACCGACCCAATGTCGTCCGAGCGGTCCCACCACCAGTATCCACAGACCTCCTCTTATGAGGCATCAAATCTTACTCACCAGGTACAAGCTCCTCTTCATCTTCATCTACAAGGCGGTATGGTAAAAGGGCCGAGGTGCCCATGACCGAGGAAGGATCAGGAAAAGATACACCAACAGGGGCACGAGCAGAGGCAACCGCGGCCGAAGAAGAAACCAGGACACGAGCCGAGAGGGGCATAGTCGAGGAAGGAGTGAAAGTCGAGGACCCAACATTTTTCCTCTTTCGGAATGCTGGCGCGGGAGCTCTCGACCTCGTCGAGGACCCCTAGCTAAAATTAAGGGAAATACAAAGAAAAAGAAAGTCAGCCAAAGTAAACTACAAAAGAGAAATAACTAAGAGCCAGAGATGAGAACAACTTACCAGTCGAAGGGAGATGGGGCCCGGCCCAAACCTTTTGAAGAAGCACGACCAATCACATATCCCCACGATGTGTGAAGGAGCCGACCCACCCAGTCCGAAATATCAACGACCAAAGGCAGAGGAGAACGCGTAGCTGCACAAGAAGGGATAGGAGATTAGAACCACAGTCAAACACGAAGGAAAAATTGGATACCTACAAATAAAGAGGCACATACTTACGAGTACAATTCCAAGCCTCAGGGAAACCATCAGCATTGGCCACCACATCCTCAGTTCTAACAAAGAAAAAGTTGAGCCAGAATTGGCGGTTGGCCTTGTCGTCCATCTTCACCACCAAACATTTACCTCATCGATGGTGAAGATTCAGCATCGGCTCCCTATAAAAGCTGGGGGTGAATAGGTACGTCAAGTGTCGAAGTGTGAGCTCGACCCCGGCTAACTCCGCAAATTTGGTGAGCATATTTATAAGTTTGTAGACATACGGTGTGAGATGATCTGGGCAAACGCCGTAGAAGCAACAAAATTCCATTGCCAGTGGAAGAAGAGGAAGAATGTAGCCGACGTGAAAGGGGTAGGCGTAGAAGGCGTAGTACCCTGGACGGTGAACCTGCACCGCATCCCACCCGGTAGGGATCAACTCGACGTGATTAGGGAGGCCATATTAAGCCTTAAGCTCTAACAAATCAGCCTCATTCATCGACGATTAAAAGGTTCCGGTCTTGACTTTAGGTAATTTTGAGAAATCAAACTTGGTATCGGGGTTACGAGGAACTATCTCCTCCACTGTGAGGAAGCTTCTGTCCTCAACGACAGCGGGAACATTCTCCTCATGAGGAGGGAGACCATCATTAAAGGGACCGACTCACTTCCCTCACTAGACTTGGGCATGTTAGTTATATTTTTATCGGAAGAAAAAGAGTATCAAGCAACAAAGGATCGAAAACAACAAAAGCCCCTGGAACAGAAAGTGTTATGTCACAGAGAAGAAAGAAAGAGATATGGAGTTTCGGAGTAGGAGATCTAAAACTTCAAAAATACACCCTAGCACATCTATTTATAAGAAACTGGGCACCAAAACCCAAAAAGGTTCATCATTACTGGCGCCACAACCAAAGCAGCAAGTTCAATCAAAGGGCGCACGAGAAACGAAGCAACGCATCAGAAAAATACGTCATAAGGACTCATGATGTCATCTTAATTTGTGGACAGCCCAACTCCAACAAATCGATCGGGAAAATCGAGACGTTTTGAAATAGGTGGTTCGAATAAGGCCACGTTGCCGACTCACCATGACCACCACGACCTGAACTGCTCGCTCAATTGGTTCTACCATAAAGAGCAAATCCGCTCATCGACCCTGACTAAAGTCAGTATCAATAAGCGGAGGGACTAACTGTATGAGGCAAAATCTGTCTCTAGAGTACCCAAGCCAAGATAATATTATGGGAAGGATTCTCGAGTCGACGTTAGTCGAAGCAACCCAAGAAGTAGAAAAGTCCTTGGCTGAAGTGTCGACATGAGCCGTAGTCGAGATGTCAACAAGGGTCGAGGTCGAGGTTGAATATCGATGATATTCCCTGCACTTGTACCATTAGGGGTTCTTAGGAAAATGTCTCATATATATATAGAAAAAAGAGATAATGATAGGGGCATGTAATATTCATGTAAGAACACACTTTGACAAAAAGATTCTCTCTCTCTCTTACTAAAATACAAACACCACATTTTCACTAAGATTCTTGTCTATATTATTCTATTTTTTTCCATCAGATCTGAGAATAATTCGAACATTCAAGGATTTGTCTGTCACTCATCATTGTCAGGAGGAACAACCATCTAGTTCATCATTTATTGGGTGAATCATTCCTCCTGTTTATTTTAAATGCCATTTATTGTTATTCATTGCTATTAAATGCTACATTATTGCTCATACTTTTCGGAATAGTTATTGCATATTGTTATCACTATTCGATCAAACATGTTTGACGTTTATTACACCCTCGGAAAATATATCTAGAAATATTATTGTTAACTAAGTTTAACCCATAATCACATAAATTTAATTATTTGAACCAAGAGTCATATTTTTGGTCAAACAATAATGAAAATAAAAGAATAGATGAAAGAAGGAAGAAAAGAGACTATGGAAAGTTGATTATAACGGTAGGCTATATTTATGCAATTTAGACACTATTTATTCTCTAATTTAGCCGCACTTTATTGATATTTGAATGCTAAAAGATAACAAAATGCTCTAATTAAGAATATTATGCTTTGCAGGAGCCACTCCGAGTTAGGAGGAAGCTAAAGAGTATTTTGGAGTCAATATGAAGTGTGGAAGGCCAATCGAAGGTTAGCCCGGTCGAAAAGGACCGAGAAAAGCAAGCGGGGAGGTCCCCTCCAGGTGCGCGGCCGCGGAGTTGATCGCGAATTGGACCGCGCACTGGAGACAGAACACTGGCTGAAATCCACGGCCGCGGACGGGCGGACGAAGGCTAACAACTCAGGGGCAATTATGTAATTTCTAAGGCGACCAACCTAAACCTATATGAAGCCTAATTCGCCCAGAAGAGGAGGGGAGCTATTTTTAGGAGATTTTGGAGGCAAGAACAAGAGAGAGAAGACGGAGAATTTCCTAAGAGTTTTCATCTTCTTATCCTTACTTCCATTGTTGATTATGAATTGTTATAGTGAATTTTTATCCATTAGTATGAGTAGCTAAACACATCTTCTAGGGTTGATGGAATCAATTGTTGGATGAAGTTCTGACTATGTTTAGATATAATTGAGCCGATCTTATTCTATGATTGTTTAACTATGTGTTGTGTTGTGATTAATTGAAAGGGCCCTTGATTAATCGTGTCTAGTTACCTTGTGTTACTTGAGAAAGAACACTTGATTCGATTGTTGTTAAACAACACCACTTTCGGGTAAGTTAAGAATTAATTACTTGAATTTAAAAGTGGGGTTAGAGATAACAAAGCTTTGGTGGGATAATTCTGAGTTGCATAAATTGTTAACTAGAGTAGTTCGAGAGAATGCTTCTAGTAAATTATCGTAATTGATCGAGAGATAATTACGGTAGCCCGGAACTCATAATCCTCATAGAGTATTACGGCGAGATTATAGCTAACTTGTCAGGAATTAGTCCGGCAATTGGGGAAATCAATAGCCCTAGATCCTTTTACCTTTGAATTCAAACTTATTCTTGATTATTGCTAATTTTGTTGTCATTTTTTAGATAAATAAATTCCATTTATGCTCTATTAAAAATCTTGCATCCGAAAATTGTCTGAACTTATCATTAGCATTGTTAAAAGTTGTAGTAAATAGGTTAGTTCCCTGTGGATTCGACTCCGGACTTGAACTAGATTATATTTGCAGCGACCGCTTAGTCCTTTTTACAAGGCATAGTTGGCCGTGGCCAAATTTTGGTGCCATTGCCGGGGAACTAACGGTGTTATTTATTACAACTTAGAAGAATTACTAGGATTCTTAGTTTAGATTAGTTTCCTACGATGTTAAAATATTTCCATTGAAATTCTCACGTTTGAACTCTTATGTGACTCAGGTGTATGCCTAGAAGCTCTTTGAGGACTGGTGAACTTTTTGAAGGACTCTCAGACCCCGAGAAAGCATTCAGGGCATTGAATCGGGCTAATAGGAAGAACAAAAAGTTAAAACAAGAAGACCAACTCGAAAGTGAAATGGATAACATGGACGACGTCAACGGAAACAATCAGAATGATCGTGTTGAACCAAACAATGGAGTGGTGGCACCTCTTGTGCCGGAAGCTGCTCTTTATGATTGGGCACAACCAACTGCTGATAACTTGGCCACCGCCATTGCTGTTCCTCAGATACAAGCGGAGACATTCCAGATTACCAACAACATGCTGCACCTACTGCAGAATAAGGGACTGTTCTCCGGGTCATACATCGAAGACCCACAACAATATCTGAAGAACTTCCTATCAATTTGTGTGACTCAAAGACAACCGAATGTGACTCTTGAAGCAATTAAGCTATTATTGTTCCCATTCTCAGTGACTGGAGAGGCTCAAACTTAGCTGAATTCGCTCCCAATAAACTCCATTGCTACTTGGGAAGAATTAGTCAAGCAGTTCCTAAACAAGTTTTATCCTCCCAACAAGACTGCAAAGCAAATTGATGAGATATTGCAGTTCAGGCAGAAACCGACTGAGACCTTGCAAGAAACCTGGGACAGGTTTAAGGGTATGCTAGTGAAGTGTCCACACTATGGCATTCCAGATCAGATGCTAGGACAGAGATTCTACATGGGTTTGGCAGACAGTTTGAAGGCCAATGTAGATGCTTCAGCTGGGGGTGCATTTTTGTGCAAAACGTTCACAGAGTGCAAGATTCTTCTCGACAAGATGGCTCAAAATTCAGGCTGGATAACTAGAGGTACGACACTTACACCAATAGTGCATTCTGTTGCTCTTGACCCAAACAATTCCAATGCAGAGAACATAGCCACTCTCATGACCCAGATGAGCTTACTAACAAAGAAAATTGATGTGAAGGGTACAAAGCAAGTGCACATTGTTGATACAACAAATGGAGGCTTGTGCACTCCTTGCATAAACCCGTCATATGTGTGCTCGTGGAGTGGAGAGAATGACAACTAGGGCTTCAGAGAAGACATGAATTTTGTCAATAATTTCGGAGGTCAGAGGCAAGGTGCGAAGCAATGGGGACCAACACCAAACCAACAGTACAGACCAAACCAGCCACAACACAACCCCAATCCAGGAAGCGCACGACCACAAGGCCAAGTCGTGCCTTATCAAAGGCAACATTGCTATAATCAGCAACACCAGCAGCAGTTGGCCTACAACTACCTCATCAACAGCAGGACAACAACATGATAGAAATCAGGGGCATGCTGCAACAACTCATTGGGACAAATGATAAGATGCAAGAAAAGTTAGCAGCACATGATTCGGCAATCAAAGGCATTGAAACTCAATTGGGACAACTGTCTATGGACTGGAACAATCGCCCACAAGAAACATTGCATGCAGATACAAATATTAACCCAAAGGAACATAACCCAAATCAGCTCATGGCAGTGAGTCTCAGGAATGGAATAGATTTAGACAGAGAGCAAGAAGTTGCTCAATTTAGGAGAGAGACTACGCCAACTACTCCAGTTACATTAGAGGCAGATGAGTCAACAGAGCTTACCGAGGTTGTAATTGAACAAGCACAGGTTGACAAAGGTAAGGAGAAGGAAGGTGAACAACTCTCAGAACAGGTGGTAGAAAAAGCTTCCAACAAAGAAAAGACACCAAGCAGTGGGCAGAGGTTGACTCCTGCACCATTCCCTCAGAGATTGGCAAAGCAAAAGAAAGATGATCAATACAGGAAATTCATGGAAATGCTTCGACAAATTCAATTGAATATTCCACTGATGGATGCTTTGAGGGAAATGCCAGGGTATGCAAAAATGATGAAGGATCTGATGTCGCAAAAATTTGACTTCCAGGACTTGTCCACTGTAACTCTGACAGAGACTTGCAGCGCGGTATTGACAAGACCTACGGCTCAAAAAGTGTCTGATCCAGGTAGTTTCACTATACCATGCACCATTGGGAGTTATGCTTTTGCTAAAGCATTGTGTGACTTGGGGGAAAGTATAAACTTGATGCCCTTGGCAATCTATACAAAACTGGGCATTGGCAGAGCTAGACCGACCTCAATGTTGTTGCAACTGGCTGATCGCACAGTCAAAAGATCGACAGGAATTCTTGATGATGTGCTTGTTCAAGTGGGGAAGTTTGTATTCCCTGCAGACTTCGTTATTCTTGATTGTCAAGTGGATGAAGAGATACCCATCATTCTGGGAAGGTCGTTCTTAGCCACTAGGAGAGCATTGATTGATTGTGAGACTGGAGAGTTGAAAATGAGGTTGAACAATGAAGAAATAATATTCAACGTTCAACAATCCATGAGGATACCCAGCGAATTTGCAAATTGCTCGCTAGTGGAGGCCGTGGATGTGATACTACAAGAGGAGGATGAGCCCCTTAATATCAGGGATCCGCTAGAAGCATGTTTGATGAATTTGGAAGAGATGGATGGTGAAGGGCTGGCGGAGTGGGTCATGGATCTCGAGGGTAAAGGGTTCTAGAAAAGGGAACCTCAGTTCGAGCCCCTACGCTTAGAAGAAAGAGCAACACCACTTGCAAAACCATCAATAGAGGAGCCACCACAGTTGGACCTGAAACCACTTCTAGCTCACCTCAGGTACGCTTTCTTAGGGCCTAATTCTACTTTGCATGTTATTATATCATCTGGTTTGCTAGTTGTGCAGGTAGAGCAACTCTTGTAGGTGTTACAAGAATGTAAGACTGCCATTGGTTGGACCATGGCAGACATAAAGGGTATCAACCCGGCCATTTGTGTGCACAAGATTCTCTTGGAAGAGGGGCACAAACCTTCCAGAGAGCATCAACGATGGCTGAACCCCGAATATGAAAGAGGTGGTGAAGAAGTGATCAAGTGGCTGGATGCGAGTATCATCTTCCCCATCTCTGACAGCAACTAGGTCAGCCTTGTTCAGTATGTGCCGAAAAAGGGAGGAATGACGGTCGTACAAAATGAGAATAACGAGTTGATCTCGACTCATACAGTCACGGGGTGGCGGATTTGCATGTACTATCGGAAATTGAACACTGCCACCCGGAAGGACCATTTCCCCTTGCCTTTCATTGACCAAATGTTGGACAGGTTAGCTAGGCGGTCTCACTTCTATTTCTTGGATGGATATTAGAGGTACAACCAGATCTCAATAGCCCCTGAATATAGAGAGAAAACATCCTTCACTTGTTCGTATGGCATCTTTGCCTTTCGGAGAATGCCTTTTGGACTTTGCAATGCACCGGCTACATTCCAGCGGTGCATGTTAGCCATTTTCACTGATATGGTTGAAGACATTATGGAGGTGTTTATGGATGATTTCTCCGTGTTGGGGGATTCATTCGAAGATTGTCTTCACAATTTAAGAAGAGTGCTCAAAAGATGTGTGGAGACAAATTTGGTGCTGAATTAGGAAAAGTGCCATTTTATGGTACAAGAAGGAATAGTTTTGGGGCAACGAGTGTCCAGTAAGGGAATTGAGGTCGACCATGCTAAGGTTGATGTGATTGAGAAATTGCCACCGCCCACTTCGGTCAAGGCAGTGAGAAATTTCCTTGGGCACGCCGGGTTCTACAGGCGATTCATAAAAGAGTTTTCCAAGATTGCTAACCCTTTATGTAAACTTCTTGAAAAGGATCAGCCCTTTGTGTTTTCTAATGATTGTAGGTTGGCATTTGAGGAGCTGAAGAAGAGATTGGTAACTGCACCCATCATTGTTGCACCCAACTGGGAGCAACCGTTCGAGCTCATGTGCGACACCAGTGATTATGCTATAGGAGCAGTCTTGGGGCAGCGAAAAGACAAGATGATGCACCCAATTTACTATGCAAGCAGGACGCTCAGCGGTGCATAACTCAATTACACCGTAACGGAAAAGGAAATGTTGGCTGTAGTGTTTGCCTTCGACAAATTCAGGTCGTACTTAATTGATTCAAAAGTTATTGTTTATAATGACCATGCATCAATTAGGTACTTGATAGCAAAGAAGGAGTCAAAGCCACGCTTAATCCGCTGGGTTCTTTTGCTACAAGAATTCGATCTGGAAATCTGTGACAGAAAAGGGACGGAAAATCAAGTAGCAGACCACCTCTCAAGGTTGGAAGGAGCTAAAAAGAAGATGGAGGTTGAAGATATAATAGAGACATTCCCGGATGAACAGTTACTCGTTGTGACAATGGAGGAGATGCCATGGTATGATGATATTGCTAACTATTTAGCAAGCGGTATTGTACCTTATGAACTCTCTTCAATTCAAAAGAAAAAGTTCTTTCGCAATTGTCGATCTTATTATTGGGATGGACCTCTACCTTTTAGAATATGTTTAGATAACATGATCCGAAGGTGTATCCCCGAGAAAGATTAACCTTCTGTTTTGCAGGCTTGCCATGCTTCACCATATGGTGAACACTTTGGAGAAATCCGGACAACATCAAAAGTGTTGGAATCGGGATTGTATTGGCCAACTCCATTCAAGGATGCCCATGCTTGGGTAAAAAGTTGCGATGAGTGCCAAAGGACAGGCAACATATATCGACGTCACGAGAGGTGGAGGTTTTTGACATGTGGGGGATTGACTTTATGGGGCCTTTCGTCAGCTCGTATGGTAACAAATACATATTGGTAGCAGTTGACTATGTCTCCAAATGGGTCGAAGCGGTGGCTCTCCCAACCAATGATGCAAAAGGGGTGACAATCTTCCTAAAGAAAAACATCTTCACACGTTTTGGCACCCCGAGAGCTATAATCAGTGATGGTGGAACCCATTTTTGCAATAGAGTGTTCGCACGGCTGTTGGAAAAGTATGGAGTTCGCCATAAGGTAGCCACATCTTACCACCCACAGATGAGCGGGCAAGTTGAAGTGTCCAACAGGGAAATCAAAAGTGTCCTGACCAAGACAGTGAATGCGACAAGGACTGATTGGGCAAAGAAGCTGGATGATGCATTATGGGTGTACCGCACAACATTTAAAACTCCAATTGGTATGTCACCATACAAGTTGGTGTTTGGAAAAGCATGTCATCTTCCGGTAGAACTCGAACATAAAGCCCTCTGGGCACTGCGGCAGTTGAATTTGGATATGGAGACCGCAAGCACCAGTAGAGTCACTGAGTTATATGAACTCGAGGAATTCAGGTTCCATGCATTTAAGAATGCAAGATAGTATAAAGAAAGGATGAAAATGATGCATGATAAGTACATTCTAGATCAGAACTTCAAACCCGGAGATCCAGTGTTGTTATACAACTCGAGATTGAGATTGTTTCCGGGTCAGTTGAAGTCCCGATGGTCAGGACCCTTCAGAGGGGTGCAAGTGTTCTCAAGTGGAGCTGTAGAAATTGAATTCGAAGATAGGACAAATAAGTTCATGGTGAACGGGCAAAGGTTGAAACATTACCTTGGAATGGTCGAAGAAAAGGGGGATAGAGTGGTGATATCTTTGGAAGAGCCCCAATACGCGAGCGAA
The DNA here is from genome assembly GCF_000715075.1 of Nicotiana tabacum. Taxonomy (NCBI): domain Eukaryota; kingdom Viridiplantae; phylum Streptophyta; class Magnoliopsida; order Solanales; family Solanaceae; genus Nicotiana; species Nicotiana tabacum. Next base: position 117,218,236 of record NC_134098.1, on the reverse strand, counting down.
GAGTAATAATGAAAGCATGCGTCGTGCCGCGACATTAAATCAGGCGCTTCCTGGGAGGCAACCCATGGTTTGTTGTAAATCGTCGTGCCGCGACGTTAACTGAGACGCTTTTTGGGAGGCAACCCATTATTTTTCTTTACTCTTGTTTTTTTGTAATTGATTTTGAACGGCATTGACCGATCTACTAATGTGCATGGATAAAATTATGCACATCGGAAGGATTCGGGGAACGAAATTAACCCGGAGATAGGTAAAAGTGCGAAAAAGACAAAAATTTGCTGGAGATCGATATCCGTATCCGCGGATTGGACCGCGGAGTAGGCCGCAGATTTTGCACAGACCATTGCCTCCCCATCCGCACCCGCGAATTGGACCGCGGAGTCGATCGCGAATTTTACTGCCTTTACTGTCGCAAGTCCGCGTCCGCGGACTTGACCGTGGATTGGGGCGCGAATTTTGTCCCCCTCATTGTTCCTCATCCGCGGACGCGGATTGGACGCGATCGACCGCGGATGAGGCCGTACCAGGTTCAGAATTTTTTTTTCTTTTCTTTTCTCTTCTTTTTCTGTTCTTTCCTATTAATTAGTTTTTTTTACTTAACCCCCCCTCCCCCAACCGCCCACTCCCCCACTTCTTCTTTCCCTCCCCCTTAACAAAATCTAAAACCCTTCCCCCTTCCCCTAAAACAAAACACACGCCCCCTCTCTCTCCCTCAAAATTTATCTCATCAACAAAGCTTCTTCTTCTTCCCCCTCTTCTCCACTCAACCAATCCCCAATCTCCGTTCCTCCCAAGATCTCCAAGTAAGTAACATGATTCTATTCCTCTTTCTTATTATTTTTTTTTGTTTTGTTTTCAATTTTTTATTTTTCCCATTCTTTTCCTTTGTTATTGTATGTGTAGGATAGTAGAATCATGGGTACTCTTGTCTTGGTTTAGGATTGTAGTATATATGTGGCATGTGAGGCTAATAGATTTGGTTGAATTGGGGGAAGACATTGTTGAGTTTGTGAGAATGGAAGTTTAATTGGGGCTTTAGGTAACTTGGGGGGTATATGAACCTTAAGCATTTGTTGAATTGCCACAATGAGTTTGAATGTAAATTGTGATCAATTGTGCGAGTGAAGTCTGAGTAACCGCCATTGGTTCCCATATTCCGCCGATTACTGATAGTAGTGTTTGTTGTGTAGGTACCATGACACCTTCAAAGAAGAGACGCACCACTGGAGCCTCGTCAAATGGTCATGGAGGTTCATCCTAGGCACGGGCATCGGCCAGTGAAGCTCAGTTTGATCGTACCAGGTTTGTCTCCAAAGCTGCCCAAGACCGTTTCAGTTTGAAGGCCACTAAAAAACCTGTACCGAAAAGGGGTATTGACAGGGTGTCCCTCCAGGATAAGTGCCCTAATATGTATCGGGAGTTGATCCGCCGCAGGTTAGACAACTTTTTCGAAGAGCCGGAGGAGGGTAACTTAATGCTTGTCCGGGAGTTTTATGCCAACTACCCCGAACATGAGGATAGAATATGCACTGTGCGACACATGAGGGTGAATGCCTCGATAGAAGCCATCAGGAGAGTGTATCGATTGCCTGTATTCAATGGGGAAGAGGATTTCTATGATACTTACAAGTGAGAACCCATCACATGGAACAGATGTTTTAGAACTATCTGTGTACCAGACAAAGAGGTAGTGTGGGTTGTGTCGGGATCGAAGCTACACTCTGCCTCACTCACTTTTGAAGGAAAGTGGTGGTTGTACATCATCAACAATCGCTTGCTGCCGTCCCACAACACCACGAAGGTAAATGGTCTGAGAGCTGCCTTGATCTGGTGCTTCGTGAATGGCCACGATTTTGATGTGGCCAAGGTTATTCAGTCTGAGATGTTCGTCCGTTCACCACTGAAGAGGTATGGGTTCTTTTTCTCCTCTATGGTCACTAAATTGTGCCGGGCAACAAGGGTGCCTGAGAACCCAAATGCGGATGGCATGGTGAAGAAAGAAGCAAAGTTCCGGGCAGACAAAGTGACCATCGGGAAAGATCCGGTGGCACCTGGGGCAACTTATAGTGACGATTCTGATGCGCCGGAGGAGGGCGATGAAGGGCAAGAGGAGGTTGGATATGCCTTACCCCCATAGGAACAAGCTGCAGCGGCTGAAGGACCATCCCAGGTCAGACAGAGTACACAAATGACAACCTTAGAATAGGATATGGCAGGGCTACGCACTTCCGTCACGGAATTGGGGGCTAGAGTTGATGCCTTGGCCACCCAAAATGCGAAGTCAGAGAAGAAAATCATGGGATAGCTGCGTGCGCTGGGGAGGGCGTGTCATCTCGACCCTGGTACTGTATCCGATCAAGACTGATCCACCAGGGAAGTTCCTTTACCTCGCATTACTTTATTTTGTATGACATTAGGACATGCCATCCTTTTAAGTGTGGGGTGGGGGATACTTTGTTGTATGTTGTATGTAGAATAGTTTCTTAGTTTATTTACATAAATCATTTTTGACTTGTCTAGACGATGGATATCATTCGACGGGTTTCTTGAGGGACTAAAGTCGAAAGATTTTTTTTTTGTTAAAAGTAAAAAATTATGCGGTGAGCGTGGATTTTCTTTTGTAGTAGTGTATCAATTCCCCCTTGGTTTTTCTTTAAACCACGGTTCTTTTTCATGGGTTTCATTTGAACCGGGTATAGTTAGTTTTTATTTTTTAGTTAGGAACTTATGGGTTATGGGCAGGATTAGAATAAAATCTCTTAATTTCGTAATGCCTTGAATATAGCGGGTACTTAATGTGACACTTAGGCTCATTTGTTGACTCTTGTAAGAATGCCTTAAACTGTATGTTCTTAATTTGGCTTAAGTACTGTGATCTAAGTGTTTGATGATCCGATCTGGAGTGAGTCATGTGCCATGTGTGTGTGAGGCTTGTTGTGTTCTGTGCACGACATTTGATGCCTAGAACTTGCCCTGTGTGTCTGCAAAGCGAAATAGTAGTCTTGTTTAGTCTGGAAAGTGATATAAACATTTCTTTGTTGAACCATATATATACATATTCCACTTTGTATATTTATGCAATTTAGACACTATTTATACTCTAATTTTGTCGCACTTTATTGATATTTGAATGTTAAAAGATAACAAAATGCTCTAATTAAGAATTTTATGCTTTACAGGAGCCACTCCGAGCTAGGAGGAAGCTAAAGAGTGTTTTGGAGTCAATATGGAGTGTGGAAGGCCAATCAAAGATTAGCCCGGTCAAAAAGGAGCGAGAAAAGCAAGCAGGGAGGTCCCCTCCAGGTGCGCGGCCGCGGAGTTGACCGCGAATTGGACCGTGCACTGAAGGTAGAACACTGGCTGTTTTTAGGAGATTTTGGAGGCAAGAACAAGAGAGAGAAGACGGAGAATTTTCTAAGAGTTTTCATCTTCTTCTCCTTACTTCCATTGTTGATTATGAATTGTTATAGTGAATTTTTATCCATTAGTATGAGTAGCTAAACCCATCATCTAGGGTTGATGGAACCAATTGTTGGATGAAGTTTTGACTATGTTTAGATATAATTGAGCCGTTCTTAGTCTATGATTGTTCAACTATGTGTTGTGTTGTGATTAATTGAAAGGGCCCTTGATTAATCGTGTCTAGTCACCTTGTGTTGCTTGAGAAAGAACACTTGGTTAGATTGTTGTTGAACAACACCACTTTCGGGTAAGTTAAGAGATTAATTACTTGAATTTAAAAGTGGGGTTAGAGATAACGAATCTTTGGTGGGATAATTCTGAGTTGCATAAATTATTAACTAGAGTAGTTCGAGAGAATGCTTCTAATAAATTATCGTAATTGATCGAGAGATAATTACGGTAGCCCGAAACTCAAAATCCTCATAGAGTATTACGACGAGATTATAGCTAACATATCAAGAATTAGTCCGACAATTGGAAAAATAAATAGTCCTAGATTCTTTTACCTTTGAATTCAATCTCATTCTCGATTATTACTAATTTTGTTGTCATTTTTTAAATAAATAAATTCCACTTATGCTCTATTAAAAATCTTGTATTGGGCGTGACCAGTAGCCAAAAGAGATCTGCGAACTTGGAATTCTTTTCCTCTAGTTTCCTTTTCCTTTTTGTGTATGCTACGTAGTACGTACTACTATTAGATTCTTGCTTATTTAACTTGTATTGTCATTTCCAGTGGATTAGGGGTGAACTAGTCTATATGTCATTTCATTATTAACTAGGTTTTAGATTGTGAGTGCATGTATTGAAAAACGAGAAACGTATATCCACCTTTAGTGCCTCTTTTCAGAAACTATGTAAATTTTGATTACTAGAAGCAAATTATATCCTTTTATCTAGTAGTATGTTTGGCCAAGTTATTTTTTGTGAAGTGCTTTTTCAAAGTTAATGTTTGGTCAACCTTCTAAATTGGAAAAAATGCTTCTAAGCTAGCTTTTGGCCATAGATTTTCAAATTTGTTCTGAAAAATTTGATTTGGGTGAAGTTTGATTTGAAGATGAAAATGTGTTTGGACATCAGTTTTCAAAACATATTTTCCAAATTTATTTTGGAAAAACATGAAACATAACTTATACCCACAAGTTCTAAAAACTATCACACATACCCAACAATACCATTATCAATAACATTCATTATATTATCGCAAACCATAGTCCTGAACATAAATAAATTTGATACAAAATTATCATTTTTATAATGAACTACATGATACACTATCAGGTGACCGAGAAGACGAAACAACATTGTTACAAAATAATAAATGGTGAGCTCTTTTATAAAGTATAAAAGTTTGGGGCAATTTTTTAAAAAATGTAATAATGATATTTTGGCCCAAAACCAGCTATTTGAGCTGGTTTTGGAATTTGGGATTTGAGATTTTGTCAAAATATAGGCAAAATCTATAGCTAAACATGTGTTTGCCAAATAAAACCCAAATTTATTTTGGCAAAATCTATTACCAAACGGGTCCTTAGTAAAAGGTGAAGTTATTTTTGAGAAGCTGAAAAATAATAATTTCTCCCTTAAAGTATTTTTTTAAAAGTATTTTTGAGAACACACACTTATAAACACTTTTAAAAAGTTCGATCAAACACTAATTGAAAAACACTTTTCAAATCTCAGTCAAACACAAACTGTTTTTCATATTTTTCAAAATAAGTTGATTTTAAAAGTTTGGCCAAACATACCACTTAGTTTGGGATCGGTTCAAAGTAGTATAACTTTTCAAGTAGAGACGTAGTTTAAGAGTAAACTAAATTGGATTGGGTTGGAATTACAATCCAGTAATTGGAGAAAACTGGATTTGCATTTGGAGAAAACCCATTCGTGATCATGGTAGCAAGAAAGTGGATCCTACTGCTTTTTTTTTTCTCACTCCACATTTATTTTTTATTTTTATTTTTATTTTTGTAGTGTAGTAACTGTGCCACATTGTTATTAAAGTAAACTCTTTACAGTGCACTTAATTTAGAAAATTAATGATATAAAAAAAAACGATGTGAACATTGAGCAAAATAGGATTGGATTAAATCTGATCCTAATCCTGAAATCCGATCCCTAATGACTATTAGATCCAAATATTAGTTGAACAATGTAACCTAATAAAATTAGGTTTGAAGTTTCATTACAACTTGGCTTGTAGCAGCAGGAAAACCTTTTTGACCAATAGACGGTACGTTACCAACCTCGACATATTAGCAATCAATAATCTAGGTACTCTACTAGACTATTCTTACAAGTTGAATGTGTTGTTTAATTTTTCCCTGTCAAAGCTATTGTTTTATGTCATTTTTTTAAGGATGTATTTATCTTTTAATGGTTGCGTATAAAACTTTGAGTTCCCACATTTATAAATAAAGAATATTGAAAAATATATGCATTTCCCAGATCTAAATTAAACATAAATCTAATTCAGGATACTCAAGTTTTACATAATTGGGGGGGGGGGGGGGGGCTCAATTTTCTAAACCTGAAAAACACTTCTGGAGTAGTTTTTCAGGACTTGCAGGAATTGAAAAGACTTCTCTTTAATTAGTGTTAAAAAAATTCTGGAAATAACAATATCTTCTGAATACATGGAATGGTTAACTATTAACCCAACAAAGTAATACTATGTGGATTATGTTATCTTCATTTTAAAAGAAGCTTCCTTAGAGGAGAACAAGCATCAGTTCTTCTAAATATTTTTCATTGCTTCTATCTCCTCTTCCTTCTTATATAGTTACTTCATATTTTAGCGCATACGAAGGAGTATGTGCCAAAAATAAATAAATTATAATGTCTGGTTTGGATTGTATGGTTCAATAATAGGTTAAACCTACATAGGCCACAAGCTGTCACTGTTCTAGATTGAATATGTTTTCTACACGTCAGATGGACTTGTTACCCATTAATATACGTGGTTTATTTTCTTTCTTTTTAATTTTTTGTTCTATTTTCGTGTGGTACATTCCGAGGCTGGTTGAAGTGGCATGATCTCTCTATTCTTTTATTTTTCTTTTTTAAAATTCTTATTTTTCGTAAATATTCGGGCTAATTTGCACGTACCTCGACTAATTTCATAGTGTGCCTGAAAATTTACTGCTAGAACATGTACCGGGTGACTCTATCTGCCAATACTTGGACAAATAAAAAGAAATCACTTAGTATTTTTGTTTCTGCAAGGATTTGAATTGGATGCTACTTATGTTTTTAAGTTTTTATTTGCTCTCATGTATTGAAGAACTTAGGTAATTAACCATGAGAAGGGTATTTATAAAAGGAAAACGCTCTAACATACAAAAACAATATATATTTCACTAATTAAGGAATTATATTATAATGAGTTAATGACCAAAAAATCTTCTTATTATCCAAAATTTTTAAAAAAAACGATAATTGTCAATTCACACATTTGAGGAGGGTGGAAACTGAGTGGAATACAAAATTGATTAAACGAACAAAAGTGATTCAGACTAAACTAGTAGAAAAACTATAGTTTTAAAATAGTAACATTACCATTCATTTTTTTCTACGGTGGGACGCAACAACATATTGCTTCAGAATTAAATGAGTGTTTTCAAAACAAACAATTCTTTTGATATGCATTGTTATCAACAAATGCAAGTCATTTCAGGAATTTTCTAGAAGTCAAATCGTGAATGAGTCGCATCTATTGAAAATATGACCTCAGCCTAAAGATTGGGAAAAGAAAAAACCTCAACCTAACCGTTTAGAGCAATGCCGCCATTGATTTGGGGTGTTAATTGCAGGACAATCATTTATATTGTGCATAGTTAGGCTTTGTTTAATTAGTTTTTTTAAATAATGGAACTAAATTCTGTTAATAGAAATAAATTCTATTATGTAGTATCTCATATTCCTTCCAGGATATTTTATATCATAATTTGGAGTTATTGAAAGAAAATCTCATAATTTGTGTTAGGTTTAATATACTTTGTAGAAGTTTTAACATATACTATTTATTTAATAATAACAAACAAACTTAATAAAACGAAGAGATGTTGGATCACGAGTGCCTTCAGAAAGTGGGGGAATGGACCCGTTAAGTTAGCATTCACCTTGGTATTTCTGATTGAATTCGAAACAATTGTGTTTGGCAAATGAAAACGACTTAAACATTACCCCAAATATTTTTCTTTTCTGCTTTTTATTTTTGTTTTATTTTAAGCGTTTGATATCTGAAATTTATACTTATTTCTATTCGCACAACATAATTCAGTAAAGTAAAATGCTCTTATTAAAAAAATTCAATTTTCATCGTAAAACATATTTTGAAAGTTATAGTCGATGTTTAATCACATTGGTTTATTATCATTAAGTATAAAGTTGAAGAGAAAGTATACTAGTTAATGGTCGTTAATAATTAAGTGAATATATGTTTTTGACAGCAATGATAACAATGTATAGTATGTAAAATAAACATGCTTGTAATTAATATTGTGAATATGTGTGGACTGTGGACGTGTTCGATTTTTTTTTATTTACCAAAAGAAAAGAAAAAAATCAATCCTGGAGTAGTGATATTCATTAGCGGGTACCCTGGGGGAGAGGGGGAAGTGGGACTTTTTGTTGGGGTGGTGGTGGTGTTATGATAGAGGAGGACAAGGGCGGAACCACAATATTATTTACGGGTTCGGTCGAATCTAATAGTTTTTATTTAAATTTTGTATTTATATTAAAAAATCTAATAAATATATATAAATTATTACTAATTTATAATCCCATAACTTAAAAAGATTATAATCCCGAACGCATAAGGTTCAAATATTAGCTCGGTCTCAAGAGAGGAGCATAAACTAAAAACTCGCCGTAAAATTCCATGTTTGCTTCGGCATCTCATTTAAGATATTCTCATCGCGGGTGTCGTGACGTAAACTCATTTTTCTCGCTTTTCCATATTGTTTTTGTCGGCTACATACTTTGGGTCAATTCTCTTTTCCTCCCCCATTCTTCTTATTAATGCTATATGTGGCCACACCAACTTCTTGGGGGATTTGCATACCTCTAAGAAACACCTTATATGACTTAGCAATAACAATCAGAAGCTGCTTTCATCTGCATTCGTAAATAGCATTTGACAGAGACAAAGTGTAGTTGATGAATATATATATATATATATATATATATATATATATATATATATATATATATATATATATATATTTATTTATTTATTTATTATTTTTTTTATTATGGCAATTGATCGATTTTCTATTAGTGGTTTGTAAATTAGACATAATATTTGATTATGAAAAAGATTACATATGTATGCACGTGCATACACACACATATATACATGTTTGTGTGTGCATGTGTTATTCCAGATGTGTAAATGAATACATATATACAAATACGTATGTAGTGACTTTAAAGTTATCTTAAAAAATATTATTGATTTTGTGAATCTATTATAATTAAATTTGAAAAAATATACTCCATTCCAAATATTGACAACGGAACATGAATATACATTGATAATGACGGTATTTTATATGTATAAACATGTTGACATTATGTTTGAATACCCCAAATAGTTCATGTAAAATAAGGCCTTATACTTGAGGATGCCATTTGAGATGAGAACATAATATTGATCTATTTGAAATTTAAAAATGCTCCAACTATTACCAAATAAAAAATAAAAAAAATACTCCAACTCCGAGTTACCTTCGTTGTATTGGTTACCAAAATATATCTCTAATGAAACAATTGTTAAATACTACTACGTGTTAGTTGTGTGCAACAATCGCATTAATAAATTAAAGCTGCATCCACTTTGCTATAAAAGTTGATTAGGTTTTGACTGATTCACTTCCACCGTTTAGTGTATTGACAAACTAGCATTGGCATTTCCTAAGTAATGAATTGTCATTCACTCTCTTTCCAAATATATTTACAGGTATATAAATACACTTCTATATGAAAAACTTCATTATTTGTAATCAACTGACTCATTGAGCATATTTGTTTAGTGTTAAATTTGATTACCTATTAAATATTATTTCCATGCATATGATACTTTCCCTTAAATAAAAGTTTTAATCATAATTATCATCTCACATTAATATGATACCACCATAATTCTCAATTTCACATTTAACACGACACATAATAAATAATTAATGAGTTATCTTTAAAATAAATTACAAATGGTAAAACTAAAATATTCAATAACCCTGTGATTTGACTCAAAGTAAGAATATAGTATATATATTATACTTTCTAAAACAAGTGCATAAAAATATTTGTTATTCGTTTTTTAATTAAATGTGGTCATTATGTGCTTGCTTAAGTAACATTCTAAGTATGAAGTATAAGCAATTGTACTCCATAATATGTGATTGCTTTTCACATTACTTTATATATCTATCTAATGATTGGAATTCTACTATAAGTAAGATTGAGACAAATTTAAATCTTAAGTACAGAATTTGCTGTACATCTTTGTTGTCATTCCTACTGATTCATAATCACATTTCTAAGTTAATTTTTTACTGTCAATTTCACTTTTATTCATTAGAATTACCAAAAATATCATATTAATGGAGAAAAAAACAGAAACATCGCGAACGAATTAAGTAGCAAATCAACACAGTTGGAGATTGTTACTTTCTATGATTAGCATATTTGTTCTACTATTTAATTGGAGTTTTTACCAAAAATTAGTGGGATGCAAGTGACACTTTCTAAAAAGTCGTTGGTCACTTGAAAAAATTAGAAAACATTTGGATTGGCTTACACCGCAGTTAACAATGAAGAGAGAGAGAGAGAACAGAAATAGTAGAAGTAGAAATAGATAGAGAAAATACAAGACAAAAAGGAAAGAGAGAGGAGAGAGAAAGAGAGGAAAGGGAACCGTCTGATAGTCAAACCCAATACACCAACAACATCAACGCCAAAAAGTTCTCGCCGGTGTTATCTCCTCAGGTTTTCCGGTGAACTGTTCCTGATATTCATGCTTTATCTGATCATCAAATTACGTCAGCGCTCGGCGGCAGCGGCGGCGGTGGACGGTGGCGGCGGAGTAAGCGGTGGAGGACTGAAAGAAGTTGAAGTGGTTGATTCTTCTTTCCGGTGGTTACTTGCTGGTTACCGGTGAGAGATTCTAAAAATTTCGTATTTGATTATATATTATGAAGAAAAGCCAAAACAGCAGCAGCAGCAATAGCAACAGTAATAATAATAAAAACAAGGTGAAGAATGGGACAAATACCAATGGATTTATCCCCAATTCTCTCAAGTTCATCTCATCTTGCATCAAAACGGTGTCGACTAATGTCCGCTCCGCCGGTGCCTCCGTCACCGTTTCCGTCTCCGATGATCACCGCAAAGACCAGGTCCCTTTCGGTTTCCTTCATTCCATTTTATGCTTTTGAGTGTTGATCATTTCATTCTTATAGTTGATTTATGCTAGTCAGTTGATTTTGATAAGGCTAGTCAGTTGATTTTGGCGAGTTAAGATGAGGATTCAAGTTATAGATTTGTTAGAAGGTTGAAAAGACTTATTCCAAATTATTATTCTCACTTTGTATTGTGTGTTATTATCTACTCATTAGGTATTTGGATATAGCATTGTGTGTAGCGGAATTGGCTCGGAAACTACATTTGGTATTGAAATTGAGATCGTTTACTCTGAGAGTTCAACTGAATAATTTTGAACAATGCTATGTAGATAGAAATGTGGATGTTTATGACAAAAAGAAGAAATATTTGATGTCTAAAAAAATCGAACTCTAGAACCAAGGTTATGTGGCATCACGGCCAAAAGGACTGGAGCTTGAAATGGATGTGGTACTGCATACTGCTCCTACTCTTTTAATTTTGTTTGCTCGAAGAGTGTGTTACATTACTACGGAAAGTGAGATTAAATGATTGTGAGTGCATTTTAACTGTGCAACATGATTAGATGTTTAGGTTCCTACTTCCTAGCCTTTATTTGGACTTGATTTGTGCTATGCTAAGTTGGCAGGGAGATAATTCACCCCATAGTGTTCTTTTTTTTTTTGATGAAGTAATTCACCCCAAAGTGTTTATACATTTCAGTTGTTTTTAGGGTCAAACCATAATCGTTTTATTAATTCTTTGGGTAGGCTAGACAGTTCCCTATTCTTTTGATTATGTAGAAGATCTATTAGGCACATTGTATTTCAATTTAAGTTTCTTCTTTTCATCTTCTGAGCAGTGTTTAAAAAAGCGCTCGCTCGCTTCATCGCTTTAAGCGAGAAGCGAGGCGAAGCGTGAAAGGCAGCGCTTCAGCTTGCTGAAGCGACTCGGGTCAGTAAAAGCGACCGCTTCTCTGTAAAAAGCGAGAAGCGGGGAAAGCGAAGCGAAGAGAAGAAGCGTTTGCTTCTCTGTATTAAAATACCCAACCCTATTTTTTTTTTTTATAAGGTAAATTGTATTAATCAAAAGGGAGAGAATTTACATCAGAACATGATTCTCTACAAAAGACGCCCAATCTTCTATACAAGTAGGGGCCAAGTGAGTGCACCAAAAAGCGATCAAAGATAAAAGGCTATTTTTAAGATGTGAAAAAGGAGACTGAATCTCCTCAAAAGCTCTCCTATTTCTCTCCCCCCATACTACCCACATGAGAGCTAACGGAGCGAATTTCCACGCCTTTTGCTTTCTTCTTCTACGGAAACCGCCCCAGCTATATAACATTTCTTTTACAGTGCTTGGCATCACCCATTGAACACCAAAGAGATTCAGGATTGCCCTCCACAAAGCCGAGGACACAGGGCAATGCAACATAAGGTGATCAACTTCTTCTCCTGAGCTTTTATACATGTAGCACCAATTAACAAGTGTAATTCCCCTCTTTCGGAGATTTTCAGCAGTCAAAATCACTCCCCTTGCCGCTAGCCATGCAAAAAAGCACACATTCGTGGGCGCCCTAGGAATCCAGATCGCGGAGTATGGAAAAGTGGTCTCCTCTCTCACCAGCATACTCTGGTAAAATGACTTTACGGTGAACAAACCATCGCCACGCAAGCCCCATCTCCAAGAGTCGCAGGATGGCTGGAGCATGTCTTGCCCGTATAGCAGTGCCAACAAAACTTGAAGCTCCGCAATCTCCCCATCTTGCATGTTCCTCCTGAATGAGAGGTCCCATACTACCCCCCTTCATGCTCCTTGCGAATCTGTTGGACTGTCAGTTCCTTCTGGTTTGAAACTCTGAAGACGTGGGGGAAGGAGACCCTCAAAGGATCCTCTCCACACCACCTATGATTCCAAAAGTTGATTCTCCTTCCATCCCCCACCCTGTAAGTGATGTTGCCACTGAATGCTTCCCAATTCTTCATGATACTCCTCTACATGCCACACCCGAAAGGTGTTGTGATCGCCTTGGTCCTCCAACCTCCTCCCGTTGAATCATACTTTTCTACTATGACCTCCCTCCATAGAGCATGCTCTTCTACCCCGAATCTCCACAGCCACTTTCCCATTAAAGCTCTGTTAAATACCCTAAGATCTTTCACTCCAAGTCCACCCCACTTCTTTGGGGAAGTGACTGTTTGCCAATTCACTAGATGAAACTTTCTAGTTCCATCCGCCGCATCCCATAGAAAGTTCCTTTGGAGTCGCTCTAGTTTTTCTGTGATGTTCACCGGTGCTTGCAACAGGGATAAGTAATAGGTTGGCATACTCGATAAAGTGCTTTTGATAAGCACTTCCTTACCTTCTTTTGACAAATACCGTTTCTGCCACCTTGCTAATCTTTTTTCAACCCGCTCGATCACTGGATTCCAAACCGTAGTAACCTTATATGAAGCGCTCAAAGGGAGGCCCAGGTAAGTAGTGGGAAGGGAGCCCACCTTGCATCTGAGAACACCAGACAAGGCATCAAAATTAGTAACCTCACCTACCGGGAAAATCTCACACTTGCCGATGTTGATTTTGAGTCCTGATACTAACTGAAACCACTGCAGGACCTGCTTCAGGTAGGTCAACTGATCCATATCGGCATCACAGAAAACCAGTGTGTCATCCGCAAAAAGCAAATGTGAGACTCTTCGGGCACTGAGCACCCCAATCGGAGCTGAGAATCCTCTCAAGAAGCCTCCGCCCGCCGCACGATCCATCATTTTGCTCAGAGCATCCATCACTAGAATGAATAACATGGGGGATAGGGGGTCACCTTGCCTGAGACCCCTGGAGCTGTCAAAGAAACCACACGGGCTACCATTAACCAGGACAGAGAATCTGACTGAGGAAATGCAGAACTTTATCCATCCCCTCCATCTTTCCCCAAACCCCATCCGCATCATAATGAAGTCCATGAACTCCCAATTGACATGGTCGAAAGCCTTCTCAAGATCTAACTTGCATTGTAAGCCGGGTTCTCTATTTTTCCTTCTGGAGTCTACAAGTTCATTTGCCTCCAAGGCAGCATCCAGGATCTGCCTACCTTCCACAAACGCATTCTGGGAGGACGAAACAGTCATGTCAAGAACCTTTAAGTCTGTTGGAAAGCACTTTAGAAATAATATTGTAAATGCTCCCCACGAGACTAATAGGCCTGTAGTCTCTGATACAAGATGCGCCTTCTTTCTTAGGCACAATAGTAATAAAGGAAGCATTGATACTTCTCTCGAAAACACCATTCGCATGGAAGTATTCAATGGCTTCCATTAACTCTCCCTTGATGGTGTCCCAAAAGAGCTGAAAGAAAGCCAAGGAGAAACCATCAGGCCCGGGGGCCTTATCACCAGCACAAGACGACACAGCCTCGTGCACCTCCTTCTCCTCGAAAACCCTTTCAAGCCACTCGTTGTCTCCCTCCCCTATATGGTTGAACTCTATTCCCCCAAAGTCGGCCTCCAACTAACTTCTTCTTTATATAAGTTCTCATAAAACCCCACTATCGCCCCTTTTACTTCCTCATCTCCCTCAATCCTCGCCCCATCCACAACTAAGGACTCTATGAAGTTTGTCCTTCGATTTGCGACCGCCACCCTATGAAAAAACTTGGTATTCGAATCCCCCTCCTTTAGCCAGAGCGCCCTCGATTTTTGCCGCCAACTAGTCTCCTGAGCTATTGCTAACTCGACTATTTCCCTCTTAACCTCCCCCAATCTCTCTTTCTCAGATTCGTCTAACTACCCCGCCCCTTCCCCTCTTTCTAAATCCCCCAATTCATGCATAAGCTCTCTCATTTTAACCTCTACCCTCCCAAAAACCTCCTTATTCCACCTAATAATATCTCCCTTGAGCAATTTGAGTTTCTTCGAAAGCCGGTATGAAGGTGTCCCTGATACCCCATAGCTTGTCCACCATTCTTTCACCTTGTCCACCACCGAACAAAGGTTTTCATGTGTTGTCTATGCAACATTTTTTTACTTTTTTTTTAAAATTTCGCTTCACTTCAAAAAAGCGAGCGCTTCTCGATTTAAGCGAAATGGGGTTTGTCGCTTTTTCTCGCTTCACGCTCTTCACAACACTGCTTCTGAGATGAATTTTAATTGGAGAAACGTGGTCAATGAGAATTTATAGAGCCGAACCCAACTTGTTTGTGAATGAGGTGTAGTTGTTGTTGTATATTAAAAATCTGGTGCAACATGATTAGATGTTTGAGGACCGTCCCCATCTTTATGTTTATAGACTCGTCAGTAACTAAATCCCTTCTTGTAATGGTATTTCACTTATGACAGGTGCAATGCTTTTATTGTCCCGTTTCATCCCTGGGAAGGGAAAATGCTAAAGGAGAGGGGCCCTTTGGGGGGGGGGGGGGGGTTTAATATAGGCATGATTCTCAGTTATAAACTTATAGCCTGTTACTTGGAATTGTCATCACCATCTAATAAAATGTGATGCAAATTCTTGATTTTTTGGATGCCAACGTGTTTACTAAATTCTCATTAGGGTAAAGGATACATAACCATCACCATGCGCCTCATGAGATTTCCCTAGGGATCATGTGTAGTTAAGCTGTTGCAACCTGGAGCTGTGGAATGCGAGGAATACAATTTTGGGCTCAAATTTCGAACTACTAATGGTATATAATTAATTTTCCATTGTATCAAAAGAAAACATTTGCATCTTTGTTGAGTTCCATCTTTTTACTCAATTTGGTTCTAGGATAAAAAAGTGGCCATTTACTTTATAAAAAGAGATAAAAAGGTGACACTACTTTGTTAGTCTAGGACATCTCGTCGCCATATAAGCTCTATGCTTCCTTTAGTGGGTTTGTTGTACGAGGGGAGTGTGGTAGGATGAACAGCAAAATTTTACTACTCGTATATTTACTTTTCTTGGGTGTAAAATCTCCAAGGTGCTATTAGTGTTCTAATTTTGTTGATTATGGAACTATGTAGCAGATTGTAATTTAATCCATAAGTATATAGGTACTATATAAAGATTTGTGTCGTGCTTTCGGCTTTTTAAGCTTGAAGTAGTTCATAGTCTTTTACTCTTATTTTTTCTGCATCTTTAAATTTAGACAACTGGCTGTGGGATCAAACAAGATCTCCTATGCAGCAGCTTCCTAGTCTCAGCTTCCATCTCTTCTTCGTAACGAAGACCACCATAGGAATCCCACATATAGGAGAGATAATGGGGCGGAAAAATGTTACTTGTGCTATTTATCTTCAGTTCTTGTCAGGTCTTATATAAGAAATCTTCAGTTCTTGTCAGCCAAGGAATCTAGGGATGGGGTTGATAACTTGATTAGTATTAATGTACTTCATTTCCCTTCGCTTATTGGCTTGCTCGAGAAAAGTTCATCTAAGTAATTTGGTCCTTGTTTCTCCTCTGACCTGCCCCCACCCTCATAAACTACTGCTCAACAGAAAAGAAGAAAATTGAAGAAAAAAATTAGATGAAGGGTAAACTTTGGTTCGTGGTTTACACTGCAGGGATTTGGAAAAGATTCGATGTTGATTGTTATATTTGTTAGCAAAGTGCTTTGGTTCTGGACATCTTTAGATACTCAAGTGAAGTAAGATATTCCGACTGTATTCTGATATGGAATATTGTAGTCTTTTCTGCTTCACCGCATCATAACTTTTCTAGGTTGTCGGTATAGGACGTACATATGATCTGACTGAATGTTAGTGGCTCGGTCTTTTCTGGCCAAACAGGTTTTATGGGCTTGCTTTGACAGACTAGAGCTTGGATTGTCTTCTTTCAAACGAGTGCTCCTTATTGGTTACTCTGATGGATTTCAAGTCCTGGATGTTGAAGATGCTTCAAATGTTTGTGAACTAGTTTCGAGGCGTGATGATCCAGTAACTTTTCTACAGATGCAACCCATCCCTGCAAAATCTGATGGTCGTGAAGGATATAAGAAATCGCATCCCTTGCTCTTGGTTGTGGCATGTGATGATAGTGCAGATTCAGCTTCAGTTCAAACTGGGAGGGATGGTTTCATTGAGCCTCAGGGAGGAAGCATTATACACTCACCTACAGCTGTACGTTTTTACTCTTTAAGGTCCCACAGCTATGTTCATGTTTTGCGATTCCGCTCTACTGTGTATATGGTTAGATGCAGTCCGAAGGTAGTGGCTGTTGGTCTTGCAGCACAGGTAAACACCTTGTAATATTTATACTGATGGTTTATGCCTTTATCCATAAATCTGAGAATTACACTGAAGATTTTGTGCTCCCTTGTATGTTTGATGTGTTGGCAGATCTATTGTTTTGATGCTCTTACCTTAGAGAACAAGTTTAGCGTGCTCACATATCCTGTGCCTCAGTTGGGTGGCCAAGGTGTGACCGGGGTCAACATTGGCTACGGTCCCATGGCTGTAGGACCGAGATGGTTAGCATATGCTTCAAATAATCCGCTGTTGTCAAACACAGGCCGCTTGAGTCCCCAAAGTCTTAGTCCTTCTCCAGGTGTTAGCCCTTCTACATCACCTGGTAACGGAAATCTGGTAGCTAGGTATGCCATGGAATCAAGCAAACATCTAGCTGCTGGATTGATTAATCTTGGGGACATGGGATACAAAACTTTGTCAAAATACTGTCATGAGCTTCTTCCTGACGGGAGTAATTCACCAGTGTCAACAAGTGCTAGCTGGAAAGTTGGGAGGGTTCCAGCACATTCACCTGAAACAGATGCCGCGGGCATGGTATATTCTACTTAAAGCTTGTTTGTATTATCAAGATGCTTATGAAAATTAACTTAATTGAGAAGTTCTGTTGAAAATGAAACCAAGCTTCATAAGGAAAGGGAAGGAAGGGGTTCATGTTTCAAGTTTGTTGACTGTTATACAGCTATTTTTCGCTGTTCTGCTGATTTTGACATTTTTGATGGCCATATCTCCAAAAGATTAAATTGTGTACAGGATATCTGCTATTCGTGCATGCTTACAGCTCGTCGAATCTTTTCATTTGCTGGTTTTATCTCACACTTTATGATTTCATTTGTTGCTGGTGCATCAGATATTCCTAGTTCAGCGTGATGCCAGGCATAAATATTCAGTGATTTATCTTCATCCTTAGTTTGGCGCTATAGTTGAGCTCTTGAACCTGTTGGATCCTCTCTGTAATCGGCAATTAAATCGAATGAAGCGTAATAAGTGCAATATTATTCCTACTTTATTCCCTCCTAACCCCAGAGCTTTGGTTCAATGGTAAAAGTTGTATGCGAGATATGTGGTAAGTACACGTCACAAGGTTGAAACCTAACTGGTGAATAAAGTCTGTAAGTGGAGAAGGGTAGGGGGCTGGTCCATCATATAGCAAGTTTCTAAGCTGGAAACAACATTTTTCTCGTTTATTAAGCAAATTATTACTGTCATAAAACAAGTTAAATGTTAAATTTACTTTTTCGACTATCCAAAATTAAGCTCTATTATCCTAAGTAGCATACTACAACCCGATATCAGAGGACAACTAGAGCAAAACAATATATTACTCCCTCCCTCTCTCTCTCTCTCTCTCTGTCTGTCTCTCTCTCTCTTAAATGAGAGTAGTTTGTTTTCCAGATGTTCCATACTAAGCATTAACCAACTGTTTATAGCTCCTAATTTGATGATTGTGCTACATGCAATTTTGACAGAGAGTAACTGTGGCAGAGCAGTTATAGTGATGATGAGAACTGAATTTTCCTGCCAACTTTTCTGCTGCAGGTTGTTATTAAAGATTTTGTTTCTAGAGCAGTTATTTCACAATTCAGAGCGCATTCCAGTCCTATATCTGCTCTGTGTTTTGACCCTAGTGGCACTCTTCTTGTTACTGCCTCTACACGTGGGAATAATATAAACATATTTCGCATTGTACCTTCTTGCTCACCAAATGGAGCAGGCAGCCAAAGCAACGATTGGAAAGCTTCACATGTCCACCTCTACAAGCTTCATCGGGGTGTAACTCCAGCTGTGCGTATCTGTTTGCAGTGTTTTTCTTTGATATTCAATATTGATTTCAGTCTTTATAATGATTCTGATTATACAATTCTCTTAAAATCTGAATTTGAATAGGTGATACAAGACATTTGTTTTAGTCACTACAGTCAGTGGGTAGCTATTATTTCTTCCAGGGGAACTTGCCATCTTTTTGTCCTATCCCCGTTTGGTGGTGAGACTGGTCTTCAACTGCAAAATTCTCATGTTGATGGACCCATACTTCTACCTATTCTTTCGGGACCATGGTGGTCTACATCATCTTTCATGGTCAATCAGCAGTCTTTTGCGCCAGCTCCAGCACCTATCATGCTCTCTGTGGTCAACAGGATAAAGAATGTGAATTCAGGTTGGCTAAATACAGTGAGCAATGCCGCATCTTCTGCAGCCGGAAAGGTTTCTGTGCCTTCTGGTGTTCTTGCTGCTGTTTTTCATAGTTCTGTACGCCGGGAACAACCTGCTCCGCAAAACTTCAATCCGTTGGAGCATCTTTTGGCTTATACTCCATCTGGTCACTTAATTCAATATGAGTTGATGCCCTCATTTGGTGGAGAACAGGGTGACTCTTATCTGAGAACCGGGACTGCTTCAGTAGTTCAAATGCAAGAGGATGACGCTGGGGTGAAAGTTGACTCCATTCAGTGGTGGGATGTTTGTCGAAGAGCTGATTGGCCTGAAAGGGAGGAATGTATTCATGGCATTACTATAGGTGGCCGTGAAGTAACAGACATTGTCATGGGAGATTCTCTTTCTGAAGATGATGATACAGGTGAAAAGGATTCTGCTAAACTATGTGACCGGTCCCATTGGTACCTTTCCAATGCTGAGGTGCAGTTGAAGTCTGGGAGGATACCTGTTTGGCAAAAGTCCAAGGTTATCATCTCTTGCGGAAATTGTGTCTGGTTCCTCTATACTTTTGAATATATGTACTGATATTATTTGTATCTGTTCTAGATATACTTCTGTACCATGAGTCTTTCTGGATATGAAGAGCAGGATCTCTCTGGAAGTTTTTCTGCTGGGGAGATTGAGATTGAGAAGATTCCTGTCAATGAGGTCGAAATAAGGCGTAAAGATCTACTGCCTGTGTTTGACCATTTCCACAGAATTCCATCAAAATGGTCTGATGATAGGTAATGCAATAGCTATTATGGATCCTTTGCTCATTTTGTAGCACTGAGACTTTTATGTTCGTAAAGGTTGAATTGATCCAGACCAAATGAGATAGGGTGTTGGAAAATTGGGTTTTACTTTGCATTATCTGCATGATGCAGAGTTGAGGCCTACTGCTTTAGGACTGAGTAAATGTTGTTTTCAGTTTTCGATGGCATTGTATGTGTTCTTTAACGTTGATAAATTGGTCTTGAAACTTCTTTTTTGGGTGATAATTGTTGTGTCTTACTAGCTTGTGCGCAACTTTTCTATTCCACCGAGTTCCTGCTCCCACCAGCACAAGTATCGGGTAACTCTTCCCACCAATGCTTAGACATATTGGAAGAAATTATTTAGTGTTCTTTGTCCTTGTGGGATTTGAACCCTGATCTCCAAGGTTTGCCCCCACTAGGCCATACTGCAGCTCTTGAAACTAGTTTTAATGTTGATATTTCGCAGTCTCTTCAGCTTGGGTCTTTGGCAAGTAGACGTCCGTAATAATTATCCATTGCAGTTATGTTTTAGTATCCAGTGAACTCAGACCCAACAAAACCTGAGCAGAGAAAGTGATTTACTGGATCACTAGTTCAACAATTAGGTGGCATAATGTTTTTCTACCTTAGCAGAGGAGAATGACTTTGAGGAATTCTGCCTTGACTGAAGAGTTCTGTCTAGAAATGTGTATGAGATTGATCTTTTCTATATCCTTTCAGGTTCAGCCTTAATGGTGGTCATTTGGTCATTGTACTTATCTGTGGTTGTGAATGTGTCCCTATCATTATTAGTTCTGATTGGTTTTGTTTATAACTTGAGTTGCTGGACGCAAGAAGTTAAAAATAGGTGGAATAGGCGGATAACTTTTCGAAGCACCTTTGTAGGCATGCAGTGAAGCTGGTTTAAATTCTGTTCATCGTCCGATATGTCACCGATTGTATAGATATTGAAGTGATTTAAGTGAATGTACAGAAGTCGATGATTTGTATGGAGATAAGCCGTCGTGTCTCTTGCATTATACAGCTTTCGTTTGCTTTTAGTCCTCACTTTTGGTTTGGATAATTTCCATTTCATACCAAATAGGGTTCTGGTTGCCCGTGGTTTCTTTTGTGATTAGTTAAATCATGGAAGCTTTATGCGGCTGTTTAATACTTCTCATGTTTGTGTAATACTGCCCCGTGTATTAAGAAAATGGAAGTTACAAATCGCTCTATCTGTGGTCTCGGAGAAATGTGAACCCCTTTTTTCAACTCTCATCTCAAAAATTGTGTCTAGACCTTTAAAAAAATTTGAAGTTAAAAAAGTCAGTGTTATTGGCAAAGATTGATGAGTTACTGCCGAATGGCTGTTCAATGTCATCCAGAAAATGCTCCAGTCTATTCTTGCTCATAGGGGTCAACTGGTTCATATTGTTAGAGCAAGTTCTGCATTCTGCATTTTGTCATTGTCTCCTGATTCTCAGTATAACCTTTTGCATGCAATTGCAGTACACTGACGATTTACAGTGAAAGATCGGAAGAGAAGAACTTTATATGTTTCATTGTTTCTGACATGTGTAACATACTATAACTGATCCTAGTTAGTTACACGTAGATCGTTAATATGGGTCTCTACTTCAGTGTTGCTGAACATTTGTTTGTGGCTTGCGTAAATCCTAAAACTAGATGCAATGATAGGTTTTCCGCTTTCTCTTGCTTAAACGATACGTCAGTGCAGGCACCAATATACTGAGGCATGCTACTCAGCACCCATGGACTCTGTTTTGTAGAGACGTTACTAAACGATAAGTATAGTAGATATATTAATTGTTAAGGAAATCATTATAGATGAATATGTTATTTGAAAAAAAAATATAGTGTCTTATAATTTGTCTTTGAATTAGACACTTAGAAAAATTACATCTTCTGTATATGAATCACAAATTATGATTTAGGAACTTGATTGACATGGTTTTACTTCATGTATTTGGCTTCATCATTAGGTTTTCAGTTCATTTGTTCATATAGTTGTGATATGTTTTTTGGTCATTTTCTTGTAGCTCTCTCTCTCTCTCTCACAATAGTTGGTATATCTTACTATACAGTGTTATGCAGTCAAAATAATGTTGAGTCTTTTCTTCCATTATTCAGCTCTGCCATGGGTAAAGAAAAGTCTGGAGACACCACATCTGGTATTGCCAGGGCAGACTCGCTCTCTGAGAAAAGCTTTCCTTCTGGTAAGACTGTTCGACTTTTTTTAAGCATTAATAGTTGTTTTATGGTTGAATTTTTCTCTGCTTTGTCTAAGATATATGCTTTCAGGGTCTTCACAAGTTCCTGGTTTACATGAAGTTGGCGTGGGTCCAATTTCTTATCCATGTATTGAACTATCTTTGGAAGAAAATGATGGGTTGAGAAGCTCTAGTTATTCTGTAGCCCCACAAGTGAGTAACAAAGTGCAGGCTGGTCTAGAATCATCCCCAAATATCTTGTGCTCCGTTGAGGAAAGCTATGTTTTAAACAGTCCGTCTCCTCCCAAAATTGAATCCTTCTCCACCCGAGGAATAAGTGCAAGAGAGGTTCAGTCTTCAAACAGTGTTGTTACTAGTGAAGCTTCAAACTCAAGTTCCAATCGTTCCGACATGAGTATGAACATTATTGACGAACAAACTGTTCATGAATATATATGTGACCCTGTAGATTTTGGGCAATTTTTTCAAGAAGGCTACTGTAAGGCTTCAACTAACAATGAATTAAATGAGGTAAATGAACTGGTTGCTGATATGGATAGCAGTAGTAGTCCTTGCGACAAAGAGAAACCTGATGATGATGGGGAAAGCGATGATATGCTGGGAGGTGTGTTTGACTTCTCTGAAGAAGGTGAGTGAGATTAAGAGGGTTTTATCTTGTGGAGTTGCTTATTTCTTTGTCCCTCCATCCTTTTTCTTTGTTACTTAACATAATTTTTCATGAACCTGTGAATCTTTTTCATGCAATACCATTTAGCGTTTAGGCCAAAAAAATGTTTTATAGATTTAATCTATCACAATAGGACAGATAGAAACTTAAAAGATCTAGTACAATAGAGCAGATAGACCTTAGGTAGTCCCCTATCAGGGCTTTCTCTATTTCTTTGACAGTATCGAGCATCTTCTGAACTTTTAGTTGCAAAGGTCATTATTGTTTTCTTCTGTATGTAATGCAGTTACCTTTGGTTGTTGCAGGTTGATGCCCGACTCTGATCCCAGCGTCGTACCAGTCTACTCTTATTTCAATAACATTTAGTAATGCTGGTACCTGGTAGTAGGGATTGGCAAATCAATGGAACGCTTCGTATAAGCCATTGATATAGAGCTGAACATTTCGGAAGAAATCTACTGAGTGATATGTGAAATTAGTTCTTTCCTTTTGCCGGAGTGAAGATGCCTGATTCTCATGTCCAATTCTCCTGTATATGTTGTATAGTAAAATTCATGAAGCAAATGATTGGTGTGGACATGTCTTTGTCTATGCTGTGTAAAACTATGTTCCTTTTTTTTTTACATGAAAAAAAAAAAAAAGAAAACAAAAAATCAAAAAGAAGAAAATCGCCATTTATTGTACAGTTGTTTTCTGTTTCATTGACTGGGTTTGATTGGAATACTAGACTTTGTTGTTTGATGTTTATTTTGTATCAGGGATATTTTGGCAAAGTTGACAGATGTATAAGCATGATGATGAATGATAGGGAATCAGTTGCTTGATGTCGAATGGGTCGAAGTTGCTTATTATTGACAGAAAAAAGTATGTTTAGACAGTTATTCTTTGTCAATCTTAGTGCATATTGGCATTATAGCATTTGGTAGTTACACAATGCTGTTGGGTAATTGTATGATAAAGTATAACTGTTACTTCAACTCCATTTTCAGCTAATGCCATTGCATTAACTAAAATATCGCACCCGAATTCCAATTTGTCCATGTAATGTATGATAAGTTTCAGTGGTTTGATTGGCTAAATTACAACTTGACTTCTCAGATAGTTAAGAAAAAAACTAGTATTTGATAGTGGTTTGAAATTATCGTCAACCTCTTGACTTTGTTGTTGGATCACAATATCACAAGTACTATTAAAAGCATTGCCGTTGCACCCCATATAAACAAGCTCTTTGTGTTGAATTGAGAGGCCATTGCTTGAAGCTAATGCGAGTGTTACCTATTTAGTCACTGGTCATTTAGCCACATTATCAACTAATTGAAAATGCCTCAATTCTGACGAGAGCATTGTTAAGATAAACTTGTATATGGACGTACAACTAGAATATCATAAATGATTGTGTAATTGTACTTCGGTTGTCCCAAAAAAGATTACTTATAACTATCTGAGAAGTCAAATACTAGTTTTTTTCTTAATATTTCTCTGAACATCTTTAAAAGAAGTCGAAATTAAGCTCTTGATTTCAAGAAATACTTCTTCATGAAACACTGCAGGACCAAACCAGAACATCAAATTATCAATCCTCTGTTGATGATGAACATGCCATAAGCGCAACCACTACTGATTTCATAGTTGGACGCATTTGATGATCTTTCTCTGTACAAGCTTTAGCAAGCTGTGCCATCTGCGGCAAACAAGTGTTTTGATTCTTCAAAGAAACAAAGGAAAAAAAAAAGTGGTACATAGTGCAACAAAGATTTGATTTGTACCTTGTGGACTGAATCAAAGGGGTAGTTATCGCGGAGTTTGGGGTCTATCAATCTGGAAATGCCTTCAATTGGATTAGGATGATTATGAGCTTCTTCAAACTACGGAACAATCATCATTAGCTTATCAACTGGTGCAAAAATTTTATGATACCATGAAGTAGACAAAGTAACACTAGCAAGAAGCATTAAATCCATGAAAAGGTCATCTCAGTGCCAATCGATAACATTCTGTAAAGAAATATGCAGAAGTAAATTACCAAAGCAACAAGGCTTCTTGCATCATCTACACCATCTTCTTTGACTACCGCTTCCTTGGATGAAATCAATTCATAAAGGACAACGCCAAAAGCATAGACATCTACTTTAGGTGAGATAATTCCTGAACGACCATACCTGCATATTTCAGCAATGGTTATTTGCTACCATCTATCTGTGATACATCAGTTGGGGTATACCCAACTTGAGGGGGTTCAACTAACCCCCCTTCGTCGCATAAGTTCCCAGCTTATATATGTACATCATATTGTTGAAAATTTGAATTTGTAAATATATATAATTGAATTCCATTGACATAAAAATGTCTCTAGAGCAATATGATCAAGGAAGTTGATAATTTGTATGGGATCTTGTGTTCGAACTCCAGTAGCACCAGTCTGCCCTCTACCTTCTACCTCTACATCAGTTTGTTGGGTTAATTTCACCGAAGATCATCCAATTTGTCATTTATTTCACAAAAATCACTTATCTATCACTTAAAAGTCACTCAACTTTACCTTTGTAACTTAAAAGTCATTCTAGTTCAAAACTTATAAAATATTCAATAAAAAATATGACATGACATTACATTTAACTAAAAAATCTAATAAAAATGCCACATAAGCTTAAATAAACCATATTTAAGTTAGACCCATTTTTTCCTCCGCCCGATTTTGGGCAAATTTTTGAATATTAGTTTTAATTTATTTTATACGAAAAACCGACAGATTTCGGTCGGTTTCTTAAAAATTAAATTTCACTGGATTCTAAAATAGTTTCCCACATTTTTGCGCCAAAAAAAACCGACCGACTCGGTCGGTTGGCCGCAGTCGGTTTTGGCCGAATTTTTAGTAGTGAACTTCTACTATGCAATTTCATTGCGGGTGTTTCTTACCAATATTTTGACTTTAATGGAATAGTAACTTGTGAAAATAAGTTCTTATTAGCTTGTTGTTCTTGTTTGTTAGTGGTACATTTATATGTTATGTGAGATTGAAGTCGGTCGGTTTTCCAATTTTTTTATTTTTTTTTACGAAACCGACTAACTTCGGTCGGGTTTGTTTTGCGCAAAATGCGGGAAACTATTTTAGAATCCCGCAAAATTTATTTGTTAAGAATTTTTCATATAAAATAAATTAAAACTAATATTCAAAAAACTGCCTGAAATCGGGCTGAGGAAGAAATGAGTCTATCTTAGATATGGTCTATTTAAGCTTATGTGGCATTATTGTTAGATTTTTTAATTAAATGTAATGCCATGTCATATTTTTTATTGGATATTTTATATGTTTTGAACTAGAATAACTTTCAAGTTACAAAGGTAAAGTTGAGTGAATTTTAAGTGATGAAAAATAGATAAATGACTTTTGTGAAATAAATGATAAGTTGAATGACCATGGGTGAAATTAACCCTAAGTTTGTTCTCTTGGCCAAAGTGGAAATCTGTTTCTGTGTTTAACTCGGGGATGGAGCAAGGAGAACCTAAAGGAAGGAATTCATATATGTTGGAAATTTATTTGATGACCCTAACAAATCAAAGATACCATATATATGAATCAAATCTCGACGGAATTCAACTTCCTAACATTTAAGCTAGACCACTTCCAGAAAGAGATTGTTTGGAATACACCAATCATAAATGCCAACCTTGTTTCCATAAAGACCATTTATTGTCATACCCGTTATTATTAGTCCCGCCAATATTGCTGTATTTGTAAATAATAATTCTGCAAAATATAAGTTATCGTAATGAAACAGTATTCGAGCCCACTAAATTCGCAGTGTTTCCTTAAGGAATTTAATCCCCTCCTAGTACCCAAGGTAATGGATTATTTCATCCCAGGATAGAACGAATCACACACTGGTGTAGCGGTACTTCAAACCCCAGTGTTTCAGCGAACACAAAGTTCGGTAGCAAATCACACTTACAGTTGCTTTGTTTGAAGTTAAAAACAATGCAGAACGAAGGAGTAGAAACTCAGAAAATCGTATGGAAATGCTGAGAGGAATGAGTGCAATGTATAGCCAAATCTGTTGAGCGATTTCAGTTTTGTGTCTTGTGTATTGTGTGTGTCTTTCTTCAATAGCTGCTGCACATATATATAGCAGCCAGTGTTGAAGAAGAACAATCGTCCACCCTCCATGGTGGAGCAAGCATTAGCTTGTTTGTGACGCAAGCACTTGTTTGTGGAGCAAGCACATTCATGGTGGGAAAAGCATTAGGCGGCTGCTATTGCAGCTGGTGGTCAATACATGGATTGAAAAATATCCGTTATAAATGCGGATAATCTTACGTTAATATTTACTATTAACAAATAAATTTGGTCCAAAAAATTAATCAATCAATCGATCATTTGACCAAATCCAAATCCAAATCTAAATCTAAATCCAAATCCGAAGCCGAAGCCGTAGCCGTAGCCGAACCGAGCGAGCGACGACGATGACGGCGCGATGCTTGCTTTCTTCTTAACACTTTAAGAGCTACAAGAAGAGCAATTATATATATACCCACCAAAAATCTTTTCCTCTTCCAATACGGGACAATGTCTCATTGTCAAGAGGGGAAAACTTAAAATTTTACTCAAAAATTTCATTTTCCTTCCATTTCCCATTCACCCTCATTTTAAGACTATTTCATCTTAAAAACAAAAACCTCAACAATCCCCCACATGAATGGGGAATGGCTATATCACGGAAGTATGCATGGAAAAACTGTGTGATTTACAAGCAAGGATTAATCGCATCTGGATAAGTAGGTTTCCCTTTGAACTTTTCGTAGTAAACTTATGTCGGATATACTCGGTCAATCGGTAGATTTGATATCTTTGAACCGTCGATCTTTGGTGTATACCTAGACAACCATAAGTCACACAATCAACCCTTAACCGTCTTTGGTTCTCATTGTTGTGTTCGTTTCAGCCATGAACACCGCGTGGTTTCATAAGTGCGTAGAGAACTGGCCTTACAAAGTTCTCCTTGAAGCGGCTAACACTTCACACTTACATAGGTGATTCCTAAACGTGTCATCCTGTAGATACACTATTTGATATACCCCGTATCAAATTTAGAAATCATTAAAAAGCCTTAATGCTTTATCCTTGGTATTGAACATTGTCTCATCACGAGAACGGACTAAAATTTTATTTGACAATGTTGAACCGTCATTAATGACTTTGTTTGATCTCCTTGAACCTAGATCTTGGGATCTCCAGTCTTCTAGGTAGAGTTACCGCCACAATGACTTGTTCTCGGCCATAGCCCCATTCCCCTTGATGATTTCTCAACTACCTCTCTAGTTAGGCCTTTTGTAAGTGGATCCGACACATTATCACTTGACTTTACATAGTCAATCGTGATAATTCCTCTAGAGAGTAATTGCCTAACGGTTTTATGTCTTCGTCGTATATGACGAGATTTACCGTTATACATAACGCTCCCAGCCCTTCCAATTGCCGCTTGACTATCACAATGTATGCATATTGGTGCCAACGGTTTGGGCCAAAATGGAATGTCTTCCAAGAAATTCCGAAGCCATTCAGCTTCTTCACCGGCTTTATCTAAGGCTATGAATTCAGCCTCCATTGTAGAGCGGGCAATACATGTTTGTTTGGACGACTTTCAAGATACCGCTCCTCCACCAATAGTGAATACATATCCACTCGTGGACTTAGAATCAGTTGAACCGGTGATCCAATTTGCATCACAGTATCCCTCAATCACTGCAGGGAATCTACTGTAGTGCAAGTCAAAGTTCTGGGTATGTTTTAAATATCCCAAAACTCGTTTCATTGCCATCCAATGAGACTGGCCTGGATTGCTCGTATATCGACTCAGTTTACTTATAGCACAAGCTATATCTAGTCGTGTACAATTCATGATATACATTAAGCATCCCAACACACGAGCATAATCCAATTGTGATATGCTTTGGCCTTTATTCTTTGCTAATGCAAGATTCACGTCAATTGGAGTCTTTGCAACTTTAAAGCCCAAGTGCTTGATTTTTTCAAGTACTGTCTTAATATAATGAGATTATGACAATGCCAGACCTTGAGGAGTCTTATGGATCTTAATTCCCAGAATTAAATCAGCAACTCCCAAGTCTTTCATATCAAACTTGCTATTGAGCATACGCTTAGTAGCATTTATGTTGGCAATGTCATTACTCATTATCAGCATATCATCCACATATAGGCAAACAATGACTATGTGATTTGAAATATTTTTAATGTACACACATTTATCAAATTCATTTATCTTAAAACCATTTGACAATATTGTTTGGTCAAATTTTACATGCCATTGTTTGGGTGCTTGTTTTAGTCCGTAAAGAGACTTAACAAGTCTACATACTTTCTTTTCTTTACCTGGAACCACAAACCCTTCAGGCTGTTCCATGTAAATTTCTTCCTCCAACTCTCCATTTAAGAAGGCCGTCTTAACATCCATTTGATGAATTTCAAGACCATACACTGCAGCTAATGCTACTAACATCCGTATGGACGTAATTCTTGTAACTGGAGAGTATGTATCAAAGTAGTCTAGACCTTCTCGTTGTCTATACCCTTTGACTACGAGCCTTTCCTTGAATTTATCAATAGTGCCATCATCTTTGATTTTTCTCTTAAAAATCCATTTAGAACCCAAAAGTATATTTCCAAGAGTAAGATCAACCAATTCCCATGTATGGTTGTTCAATATGGATTCTATTTCACTGTTGACTGCCTCTTTCCAAAACAATGATTCCGAAGAAGTCATAGCTTCTTTAAATGTTTGAGGCTCATTCTCCAATAAGAAAGTCACAAAATCTGGTCCAAATGAAGTAGACGTTCTTTGACGTTTACTACGTCTTGGATCCTCCTGATTACATGTACTTTCTTTTGTTTCTTCCCGAGGTCGTTTAGATCCTTCACCAAACGACTCACATTCCTTTTTATACGGATATATATTTTCAAAGAACTCAGCATTATCTGATTCTATAACCGTATTATTATGAATGTCGGAATTTTCTGATTTATGAACCAGAAATCGATATGCTTTATTATTTGTCGCATATCCTATGAAAACAAAATCAACAGTTTTCGGTCCTATCTTTACCCTTTTGGGTTTAGGAACTTGCACTTTTGCCAAACACCCCCACACTTTAAAATAATTCAAGTTGAGCTTCCTTCCTTTCCATTTTTCATATGGAATGGATTGTGTTTTGCTATGGGGCACTCGATTTAATATTCGATTAGCCGTAAGAATGGCTTCCCCCACAAGTTCTGTGGCAAACCAGAACTTATCAACAACGCGTTCATCATCTCCTTTAATGTGCGATTCTTTCTTTCCGCAATCCCATTAGATTGGGGCGTGTAAGGGGCTGTTGTTTGATGAATAATTCCATATTCTAAACATATTTCTTCAAAAAGAGATTCATATTCACCACCCCTATCACTTCTTATCATTTTTACTTTCTTGTTAAGTTGCGTTTCAACTTCATTTTTGTATTGCCTGAATGCGTCTATTGCTTCATCTTTACTATTACGTAAGTAAACATAGCAATATCGAGTACCATCGTCAATAAAAGTTATGAAATACTTCTTTCCACCGCGAGATGGTATTGACTTCATGTCACAAATATCTGTGTAAATTAAGTCTAACGGATTTGAATTCCTTTCAATTGACTTATAAGGATGTTTAACATACTTAGATTCCACACATGTTTGACATTTTGATTTTTCGCATTCAAACTTAGGCAGTACTTCCAAGTTAATCATTTTCCGCAAGGTTTTATAATTGACATGACCCAAACGTACATGCCATAAATCATTTGACTCAAGTAAGTAAGAAGAAGCTGAAATATTATTATTGTTTTCCACAACCATTATATTTAGATTGAAAAGGCCCTCGGTGAGGTAACCTTTTCCTACAAATATTTTATTCTTACTTATGACAACCTTGTTGGACACAAAAACGCACTTAAAACCGTGCTTAACAAGAAGTCCAGTAGAGACTAAATTCTTTCTCATTTCGGGAACATGAAGGACATTGTTCAAAGTCATGACTTTACCAGAAGTCATTTTCAGAAATATCTTCCCATATCCTTCAACTTTTGCTGTTGAAGCATTTTCCATATAAACTGTCTCTCCGGGTCCAGCAGGAGCATATGTAGCAAAAGCTTCTCTAACTGCACAAACATGGCGAGTGGCTCCTGAATCAAACCACCACAGTTTAGGATTTCCCACCAAGTTACATTCAGAAAGCATGGCACACAAGTTATCAACATCATCATGGTTTACTACCATGTTTGCTTGACCCCTTTTCTTGTCTTTCTTCGGAGTACGACACTCCGTAGATTTGTGTCCGATTTTTTCACAGTTGTAGCAGTTTCCACTGAACCGCTTCTTGCTTGGGTTGTATTTCGGACCAGAAGCCTTCTTCCTCTTTTTGTTATCTTCAACAATATTTGCTCCTATTATTGTTGAATTTCCATGGCTTCTCCTTTCAGCAGCTTTATTGTCCTCTTCGATTCTCAACCGAACAATGAGATCTTCAAGGGACATTTCCTTTCGTTTGTGTTTCAAATAATTTTTGAAGTCCTTCCATAACGGAGGCAACTTCTCAATCATTGCTGCTACTTGGAATGCTTCATTAATAACAAGACCTTCAGCAAGTAGATCATGAATAATCACTTGCAATTCCTGAACTTGGGTAATAACAGACTTGCTATCTACCATTTTGTAGTCCAAAAATTTTGCGGCAACGAATTTCTTCATCCCGGCATCTTCATTTTTATATTTCTTTTCAAGCGCATTCCACAATTCTTTTGACGTCTCCACGCCACTGTATACATTATACAGATTATCATCCAGTCCGCTAAGAATATAATTCTTGCATAAAAAAATCAGAATGTTTCCACGCTTCAATCACGATAAAGCGTTCATTCTCTGGAGTTTTATCTGGCAGATCAGGAACATCTTCCTTGATGAACTTCTGTAGACATAACGTAGTTAAGTAGAAGAACATCTTCTGCTGCCAGCGCTTGAAATCAATCCCGGAAAATTTTCCGGGTTTTTCTGCCGGTGCCAACGCCGGTGTTCGGCTTGTCGATGCGTTGGCAGTCACCATCGGAACAGCTTGGTTTCGCTTTCAGTCGTCATTTTTTCTGGAAAAAAAAATGACACAAACAAACGTTTAATACACGTTTTCAAACTGGAGTAAAAATCACGTAGATTTTAATCTCCAACAAAATGCCACGAAGGCTTTACTCTCCAAAACGGGAGTACATAAAACCACAAAGGTTTTAGTTTGCAGAATAATAAGAATAACACAAATACAGAAATAAATATTAAATTCCTTAAGATTGTTAGTCCCGCCAATATTGCTGTATTTGTAAATAATAATTCTGCAAAATATAAGTTATCGTAATGAAACAGTAATTAATTCGAGCCCACTGAATTCACAGTGTTTCCTTAAGGAATTTAATCCCCTCCTAGTACCCAAGGTAATAGATTATTTCCTCCTAGGATAGAACGAATCACACACTGGTATAGCGGTACTTCAAACCCCAGCGTTTCAGCGAACACAAAGTTCGGTAGCAAATCACAATGCGGATAATCTTACGTTAATATTTACTATTAACAAATAAATTTGGTCCAAAAAATTAATCAATCAATGCGGATAATCATTTGACCGAAGCCGAAGCCGAAGCCGAAGCCGAAGCCGTAGCCGTAGCCGTAGCCGTAGCCGAACCGAGCGAGCGACGACGACGACGGCGCGAGACTTGCTTTCTTCTTAACTCTTTAAGAGCTACAAGAAGAGCAATTATATATATACCCACCAAAAATCTTTTCCTCTTCCAATACGGGACAATGTCTCATTGTCAAGAGGGGGAAACTTAAAATTTTACTCAAAAATTTCATTTTCCTTCCATTTTCCATTCACCCTCATTTTAAGACTATTTAATCTTAAAAATAAAAAACCTCACCAGTTATTAATTAAGTCAGGTCAGCAGCAGCTATTTCTGTGTTAAGACACATTTTGTACACTGAAAAAACTTACTCTGGTGCCATGTACCCAAATGTACCCATAAAACGTGTAGGCAAAGTTGAATTTCCATTTTCAACAAGTTTCGTCAAGCCAAAATCTCCAACCTGTGAGTATGTGATTTACCAATAAGGAGAGCAGTTGTTTGAATTTGTCAAAAAACAAAGATTAGGGGCCTTAATAAGACCTTTGCATGGAAGTTTTTGTTTATCAGAATATTTGCTGATTTAATATCACGATGAATGTAAACGGGGACAGTGTGTTCATGTATATATTCAAGACCCCTGGCTGAGTCTAGTGCAATTTGCACCCTCGTTGACCATGGCAGTGTGTCCCTCCCTGGAAATAGATTTATCAAGTAATTAACAAATGCTTAAGCGTATGAACATCTGCAATACAAATAAGAAGAAAAATATAAATAATTAACTATTCCATCACATCACTATAGCTCATAAAGTTCTCATACCATGTAAATGTTGACTTAGATTACCATTGTCAATGTACTCATATACAAGAAAGAGATACCTTTCAACACAATATCCTATCAAGCACACCTGCATGCATTCAGTGACACAGAAAAGAAAAGATCAAACAAGCAAACTAATAAATCATAATACAACATTAAACTTCCCTTCCAGATCAGTAAACGATATACATAAATTCAAGACTTCAAACTTCAAGTACAAATGTAGCCAATCCCTCAAAATTTCTTAGGTCTGCACACTACTTACAGAAACACATAAATCATAATAGTAAATCATGAATCATCTCTTACAAGAGTTCTATTTATTCTGTCATATGACAAACTAGCATTTTTAAGAGTTCATTTATACCGTGGGTTAGAATGGTTAAAATTGAAAGGAACGGGAAGATGAGGGAAAATAAGTACAACACATTTTAAGTATAAAAAAAAAAAGGCTCTTTCTCTTCTTTCCTTAAACTTTCTCCCTATCCCTTCAAACCGATCAACTGAATAAGCAAAGACTCTCTGTTAGTTATTTATTTGTGGCACTGACATGGGAACATGTGAAGTGCCATCCATAAATGTTAATGAAGTGGATTATAAGCTAGCTTTTTATTTCAAAAATCAAACATGAATGCAATGATATTAAGATGCTGTATCATTTGTGAAATAATGAGAAAATATATGTGAGAGGCTAAACTTACAAGATTTTACATTTAATCCGATTTGGATTATACTTGTGCTCATCAAAAGAAATAGAACTGATTCTAAAGGACATCTTTACCTTATCTCGAAAAAAGAAAAGAAAAAGGAAATCATAATTGACAGAGAAGATATTTATAATACCAGGTTCAGGTGATGAACGCGCGTCAAAATTTGCAGTTCAGCAAGAAATTCGGTTTTTGCTTGCCTTTTCATTTGCTTTATTGCTGTTATCTGTATCAAAATTTTCAATATATGTTAGCAGAGACTTACAGTATAAAAAACTAATGTAGAAAAGCCCCATTGAATGGTGAATTGCCACTTTCAAGTTACAGTTTTAAGCACAGTGCCATTTGTAAGTAGTAAGTTTTATCAGTTTATGTAATTAGAAATCCCTTAACACTTCTAACTAGATAACTACTTATTGAATTTATAATAGAAGTCTTCTAAAAGACGTGGAACGAGAAAGAAAATTGAAAGCGAGGATCCGTTCTAGCCTCAGTAAAGTCCATCTTATTGAAATTGAAATGAACAAACACAAATAAGTTTTAGCTAACACGATAAAAATAAAGACAGGTGTTCCAAGACTTTACCCCTTTTATTTATGCCAAATAGCTAGGAACAAATATGTACGGGATAGAAATATTTCAACTTCCAGAGTAGACAGGCAGACATATTTTTACAGTTATTGGAAGAAAAAAAAATTTGAATTGCAGACCTTGCCTCTCAGCTCAGCATAATAAATAGCTCCAAAGCCACCTTCGCCAATCTTATTAGAGATGCTAAAGCCATTAGTCGACTCAGCAAGTTCTTTGTATGAGAACTCAACAGATTTATCCACAGCTATGCCCAAAAGGCCTGCCAAGGCACCATCAGAAAGGTCACTGCCTTAGTCCCCTCAGGCCTTACTCAGAAGAAATGTTTATATCAAACTTGTGAAGCGAACTATCAGGTAAAATCTTGGGTTTCTAGGCTGCTTGAATTAGACAATTTGTTCATAGGGAATAATAACCCAAGATGTTCATGCAGTGTTTTGCTTAGAGCAATAAAATTATCACACTATCAAAGGTGAAGCACTAATCATAAAATTAACACTTCCAATTCACTACTGATTTATTGATTCATGTGAAAAACCATAGGCACACACTAGAGAAAGCAAGACACCAGCTATCAATTCAAAGCTTGATAATGAATGAAAGAACCTTTGGAAGCATTTATGTTGCGAAGATGTTTTTGTTAATTTAGAGAATTACCCTGACCAGATGGATGTGATTCATCAGCAGATGCTGAGATGTGTGGTTCAACCTTTTGTTCCTTCTTTCTATAAATTCCCACGTAAATGATGCCTATGAGTAATGTAACTCCAGCTAGTGATGCTACTGCCATTCCAGCAATAGATTTACCTGATGAACCTGATCATACACTCGTACAGAATAATCAATAAGCTTGGGTAGCATGATTAATTCCATCACTGACTAGATTTGGGTGAAAGAAGAGGGCAGTCACCTTTGCTGCAAAGTCAGGGGAAACATGGATGACCAAATATGCTAATAATATGCAAGTATGAGTCAAGATATGATGTTCAATTTATAACCACCTCAAGTCTGAAAAAGATACCTGGTTGGCATAGGTGGATAGTTCCCAAGTTTATCTGCATAAAACAAGGAACCATGGCCAGAATATTATCCACCAATTGAAAAAAGTATGACAGCAGAAGTAAACATTTTACCAAACCACAAATATCGGGTATAGAACTTAAGCTATGTCAGATCAAAATCCACAATGCAAAGTTGCGACAATCGACCCCACCCCCACCTCAACCCTCACGCACCCATCTCGACCCTGCGAACCACACCCCACACCACATCTCGTCCTCATTCCTCTCCACCCCACCCCCTCACCACGCCCCCACCAGAAAATAAGTAAGAAAATCACTTATTTTTCATAGAAACATTTTTCTTGAAAAACATTTTCTTTCGTGCCAGACACACCCTATATGTCACTACATGAGCTTTAGAGAATCTAATTAGTTTTCCAGAACCCTTAATTCACAGTATTAAAAGCAAATTATTGGAGCAAAATTGTGCCTAAACAGAGTGGAACAAATATAGATGATCCAAATAGTCGGCATAAAAACCTGCTTTTGTGTTGTTTTTATCATGTTCGAACTCACCTCTGCCTGGAATGTAGAGCAGCCCAGTGCCAGCACTGAAATTCACCGCTGGATTGTACATCTGGATCAATTCAGAGCTTGTATTGGTCGCCAACGCGATCGACTCCAGAGTTTCCCCTGGCCTGATTGGATATGTGATGAACAACCCATAATCATGGGATACATCTTTATTCCCACACGAGCAATTCACTGTCACGTTCAACGTTACATTATTAACCGGAATATTATTATACGGATAACTGTTAAACCTCATCAACCACTCCTCAGTAATCAAACCGGAATACTCCGCCGCTACGCTACCATAAGTATCCCCAGAGCGGAGATTGTATGGAAAAACGTGTCCCAAGTAGTCGTCGCCATTAAGGCAGTCACAACGGAAGGGTACTTTAATCTTAATCGTGATGTTGGCTTCAGCCTGAGTAAGCGGGATTACGAAACTAGGGTTGTAGCTAAGGATTTCAGGGATAGAAACGTTCGGGAATAACCGGCGGGATACGTCGGACACAAATTCGTCATAATAACCACGATGAAGAGAGTATGAAGCGAAAGCTAATGCACAGCCCTCTCTGCACCTTGAATCAGCTACTACTACATAATAATGAACTGAAAAAAAGTAATATATCACAATTAGGATTATCCTTATCCTTTGGAAAAGATACATTCCTGGAAATAACACTAGTCGATCAGTCCATAATTATTAGGCTAAATAAAAGGAGGAAGAACGACCAACGATAGGAAGTTTACAGGAAAGTGGACATTGCTTCCACGGTTGAAACTTGAAAGTCAAACAGTGACAAACGGCAAATTCTAGCGCCAAGAATTAAACAATTCTATAATTAGTGCACACATTGCTCTCCTTCGCAAAAAGCAGCCCGGTGTACTAAGCTCCCGCTATATACGGGATCCAGAAAAGGGCCGGACCACAAGATCTATTGTACGCAGTCTTAC
This sequence comes from Nicotiana tabacum, assembly GCF_000715075.1. Taxonomy (NCBI): domain Eukaryota; kingdom Viridiplantae; phylum Streptophyta; class Magnoliopsida; order Solanales; family Solanaceae; genus Nicotiana; species Nicotiana tabacum. Next base: position 117,180,986 of record NC_134098.1, on the reverse strand, counting down.
CCTGCAAGACCCTGTTTTATGACAGCAACTTTACCAGTTACGTCAACTACCTTAAATTTACCCCGTAAAAAATACGTCGAAAGTTCATAATATTGAAACCCTTGTACATCAATAGACAGTATTGCTGGATGTTAATTGAATTGATATAAAAAAGAATTCTAAGTTTGAAGTTTTCAATATCTAGAAATATTGATTAATTTAAAAGCATTTGAAGTGGAGATATGTTAGACATTTTCTAATAGATATGATGTTTTAGCATATGCATTGACTTTCCTTAAAAGCCAGTAGCTGAACCTATGCATTAATTTATCTTTGATTGTCGTGTGAAATTCTACGATGAGGCGTTGCTTACATCATTTTCGCCAAAAATGTGTTGACAAATGACAGACACGCCTAAGAAAATGTACAAGAGATAACCACGAGACTTGGAAATGAAAGTTAGCAAACGTGTCAACAGAAAATATTAATTTTACTTCAAATTCAAATAATAAGCAGGGTCTAGATATTTATAATTGGTCTCTCTTGTTTATATACAAGGTGATGGGGGTGCTCCATATGAACCAAAGTAACAGATATTAGCAACTTTGTGGACTGAATTAAACGAGTCTTAGGTTTTCAATTAGTTATTATAATTTAAGTATGGTCTGCATATTCCCAAATCCGAATAGGTTTTTTTTGCTTATAAGTGATAGCATCAAATACAGTGATTAAATTTTCTTCGGCAATTTCATAAAAGCTGTTTCATTAAACATAGAATTCAAATTTAATTCAGTTTTGGGGTATTATCACTTTTAGCCCGTGCTAGAAAGTATTTACATTTGGTAGCCAAAAAAATGTATAAAATTTATATAATTTTTGTATATAACATACTAAAAGTATATATATATATATATATATATATATATATATATATATATATATATATAAATATATAAAATATACACTTTTTCGACTATTATTTTGAGAGTGATTATACAGTATTATTTTTCCTACTCGTACAGCGATTAATGGACCGACATCTCGCCTCGGAAAGCTTCGGGCCTAAACTACATATACGAAGGTCCAACCTATGACAGGCCCAAATAATTTGGCCCACAGGCCTTATTTCCGATCAGATTATAATTTAAAAAAATAAAATAAAAATGGAAAGAGATTATAACTGTAATTTATCCCACTGAAAGAGTAATAAAAGCTCTTTAATGAATCAACTGTACTTTCAGATAAGACCGTATATCATATGATCGTGTTCTAGTCGGAAAACTAGAACAATGTCATTATCAATGAAAAAGAGGCCCATAAACTTTTGGAAAGTGGAGTGTCATTGGTAAGAACCGGTGTTTTAAAAAGCTTTTTTGGGACTCGCTTCGAGGCTCGGTCGGAGGCGGGGCACTATCAAAACGTCACGAGGCTCAAGTGTAGGGCTTAATTCGGTGAGACTTATGTCCCAAGTACTCGATTGTATGCCCGATGCACGCCAAACATTCTACGCTAGGGGCTTGCCTAATAGCTCCTACCGCAAATCGTGCATCAAATCCCTAGTTAGCTTTGTTGACACTCAAATTTTTATAACTAATGATCTATTACAGTTTTATTCTATCATAGAAATATAAAGATTGAGAATACCTCGAAATAACGAGTCATAATATTGCATATTTATTAATTAAGAACGTTGGAGAGTGAATATCATTTGAATGGCCAAAATTTATATCTTCACTTACTATAGGTATCCATATTTTAGTTCTATGTCTGTTAAAATTATCAAAAAATTATTATTTTTTATTTGAAAGCAATTTTATTTACTCACGAGGAGTAATATTTTAAATTACATCATTGATGAGTTTATTGATTAGTAACATTTAGAGAAGCAAACCGTGTAATTTGATAATATTTTTTAAAATATTGTGATATTTTAATTGTTTGAAAGATAAAATATTATAGTTGAAATTTAGCTTGTAGTAACTTTAACACTACTGTATTATTTATATTTATAAAAAATGCTAGATATTTTATTTTTTGAGATTTTATTTTTTAAAATTTTCTTAAACTTTAATTTATTATATTTTCTATGTATTATATATATATATATATATATATATATATATATATATATATAAAATTAATAAAATAGTAAAAGATCCATAGGACTTATGCCCCATGTCTCGGGGCTTACGCCTCGCTTCGTATTAAGTTAAACGCCCCACCTCACGCCTTCGTCTGGGCCGGCTGGAGTCTAAGGCCAATAAGACAATGGCCTTAGGCCCCCACAATACTTAGGGCCCTAAAATCTATAAATATTAGGGGAATCTACGTGGTATGCCCATTGAAAATATTAATTAACACCATATACAATTAAAATATTTATTTTACTCTATATACCTACTTTATAAAATTATTTTATCATGTATACCTACTTTATTCTAAAATATATTACTGTATATTCCAAATTAGAATATTGTGATATATTTAATTTGGAATTCTATTTCAAATTAGAATACTGTAGCATGTTTAGAAAAAATATGGCATATTTTCTTTGGATACTATATTTCAAATTAAAATGTTGTAGTATGTTTGGTTCGGAACTTCGGATATTGTATTCCAAATTAAAATATTGTAATATATTTGATTTGAATATTGTATTCCAAATTAGAATATTGTAGTATGTTTTATTAGAATATTATGGTATGTTTAGTTTGGATATTGTATTCTTCATTAGAATATTATGGTAAGCTATATTGTAATATATTTGGTTTGAATATTGTATTCCAAATTAGAATACTGCAGTATGTTTTATTAGAATATTGTGCTATGTTTAGTTTGGATATTGTATTCTTCATTAGAATATTATGGTAAGCTATATTGTAATATATTTGGTTTGAATATTGTATCCCAAATTAGAATACTGTAGTATATTTTATTAGAATATTATGGTATGTTTAGTTTGGATATTGTATTCTTCATTAGAATATTATGGTAAGCTATGTTTGGATTTTCAATTGAAATATTGTGGTATCATTAGTTTGAATATTATATTCCAAATTAAAATATTATGGCCCGTTTAGTTAGAATATTGTATTCTAAATTAGAATATTATGGTAAGTTAGGTTTGGATTGTATTCCAAAGTAGAATATCGTGATATGTTTTGGAATATATGGAGGTATAGCGTGTAATATCCATAAATAATATATATATATATATATATATATATATATATATATATATATATATATAATACTTCATGGTTAAAATAGTTATAGCTAAAAGTTTTACACATCTTAAATTGTAGTTACTAGTTGTTTCATGTCTTTAATTCGTCCCAACTTAAATCGATCTTCTTACAATGTTAGTTTAAAATAAATTTTCTTATTCTTTGAGTGTCTTTGTAGACATTTTCAAGCTACTTTTATAAGTAATTATTAACATTCGTCCTCAACATTGAATGACTCTTGAAATATAGTAGTTACTACAATATTATTTGTTTCAACTTATATTTAGAATTAAAAGTGTTAAGTTCAACATGATAACACAAGAAAGATTAAACAAATTGGTTAAATATTCGCAATAATTAAAACTGATTATAAATTCTTTAGATTTTGATAAATTATAAGAGTAAAAAAAGTAATTAAAATATTTAAGGCCTCACTTTTTATTTTCGTCTTAGACCCCATATTATGTCGAGCCGCCCCTGGCCTTTCGCCTTTTAAAATACTGGTAAGAACTAAGCACTTTAAAAAAAATTGGTCTAAAATAATTGTTAAATATTTGTGTAGCCATAAATCATCTCATTAAGAGTAAAGTAAAAATTCTAAGGGGAAAGTGTTAGGCACCAATTCTTTGAAGTTCTGATTTTCCTTTTTGAAAAATGAAGTTGAAATCTGATTTTTCCTTTTTGAAATAAAGTTGTTGTTCACTAAGTTCAGGATTTCAAAATCTTTGAAGGAAAGAAGGTTGAGCACAAAACATAATAATAAGCGAGCAGATTATAACTAGCGAACTAAGGATCTACTATTAGCTAATTTTTCCTTTTAATCCTATATCATTTAAGGCTTGCCTAAGTTCATATGATACTAAAGCATAAAAGGAAAAATAGCACGTGTTCTAATATATGAGTGTTGTATACATAAGAGATAAAATAACAATAAAGACATAACAAATACAACTAACATTAAACTAGTAGAAGCAACAAACTAAATTAACGAGGCAATAATAATGATAAAGGAGTTGAGGGAAAGAGGACTGGACTCTGTGATTGGGCCTTAAGAAGGTAGGCCTAGCGGTGAAGAGATGCAGATACAAGCTGACTTTGAACTCCTCAATGAGATGCAATATAGCTGGAATTGACCTGAGTTCATCAAGAATTCAGAGGCCCAAACGGATGTACATGTGAAAAATAAGAAGGTCATTAGATATATATCCAATACATTTAACATATTCTAACTACATAATATATTTTGATATGCATAACAAATACATAAACAGATAATTGAAGCAGGAATAAGATTAATATGGTAGAGTAAATTACATATTAATGTGGTAGCTTTACTTCGCAAATAACTATATTGAAAACCTTTTGTTGTCATTAAATACTAAACCCTTAAAGAACCGAATGTGTCAATGAATTAAGAGCTAAGAAGGGAACCCCACTCGAGGTCAATACTCCCTTTGGATCCCCTGACACTTTAAAGTTCCCAAGGGACTCAAGACCTAGGGCAATGCTTGTGCCGGAAAGGGTAACCTAACCGAGAGTCGAACTCCGCTCCCAAATGCCCTTAATCACTAACGACATATTTTTCTTACGGGTTTAAGTTCTAATGAGGCCCTTCCAATGCAAACTACGTACTAAAGTATTACTTACCACAAAATATATACTTTCCTCTTAATAACACAGGAGAATACCTATTACTGTAATACTGACTAGAGGACTTCATATCAAGGAAACCTAAAAGGAAAGGTGCTAAGTTCAGAATATACATAGATACAAAGAGGTTTCATAATCACACAATTGAAGGAATGAATCACTAAGGCACAACATATTCAAACAGGTTTTAACAATCATCACTTGGCAATTTAAAGTCATCAGGGTAGATTCAAACCAACAGTCATAGTCAGCACTTGTTACAGAGAGATTATCAAAGTTATGGGACTGAACCCTCATCATGATTACAAACTCATAGATTTAAACATGGGATCCCTAAGGTCTCAACAAGATCATGCTTCTAACAGTGTTAGCAAGTTATCATGTTCAATCAATATCAAAAAATGGACTTCTCAAGTTTAGAAAGTCAGATTAAGTTTTAGATTAACAGTAAGAAGAAGGACTGAGCATGGTTCAAGACAGAGCATGGTGTTAAAAAGTTAAGCATGGATACTAGTAACATTCAGTCAACTGTACATAGACAAGGTGAATGAGATATTGATCTCATATAAGCAGGGGAACTTTGCACATTAGAGAACCAATTACAGAATCAGATCAACATGTTGGTAAAGAAAGGAGATGGAAAACATTGCATCAAAACCAATTCAAACTCAAAAATAAATCTAGTCTAGCATATAGGTATGAAATGGTCATGCTTCAGTTCCTAAAACTATCAAGTGGTTATAGCAATATGTCAAAATCCTATTTTTATGGAGGCTAAGTCAATGATAGATGCATGCAAACTTCACAAAAACTCAACAGTGGCTCAAAGAGATTAAGGACAGGGATGTATTGTACCAGTTTTGGAATTACACATGTATATGAAGATCTCAACTGACTATGGAATAAACAAACTCAGTTGTGCAATAATTACTAGTTGACTTTATCCAAACAAGATCATGACTTACACTAAGAAGAGGAAAATAGTTTAACCTTATAGAATATATATGCAACAAAGATTCATGAGAAAAAAATAGCTTGATGCAAATAAAGTAGTTTTCCTATGCATACAACAGTTGAGCATGACCATAGGAAAGTCATAGTGACAGCCCAGAAATTACCCTCAGAGTCAGTGAATACAGATACACAGAAGAGAAGCAATTAAACACTTGAATTCTTTCAACTTAGTCAGGCGATATGGACTTATTGAACTCTCAAGTGTACATTAGTTAAGATTACCAAATAATGAACTCAACCATAAGGCAAATAAGGTGCAGGGCAACAAGATGAAATCTCAGCAGAATCATCAGTGAAGGGAAAGGCATGAAGTTTAGATGAGCATGATTGGTTCAAGAATAATGATGTCTAAAATAAAGTAAAAGACTATAGTGATAACTCAGTAAAATAGTTGGACAAACACAAGCAGAGACACTTCAAGGTTAGGCTCAAGGTTAAGAGGCAAGGAGATATAAGTCTTGAACAAGTTCATGCTTCATTTTTAGCAATAACTATCAAGTAGTAAAGTTAGCTTCTAAAGCTCACAAAATTACATAAGTACAACAAACATAGATGAGTTTACTACAAATCAATGAAAACCATGACGTTCATATTAAACATAAGCACATCATATCTAAGCACGGGGACTGTTAGAAAATTCAGGGCAGAGATCAACAAGCATCATTTATGACTTAATTGATTATCACTTAAGGAATCATAACAGAACAGGCTAGTCATAAACAATCGCTAAATTAACAAGTTATAAATATCAACAAGTTGAACACATATATAATGATTATAATCTACTGAACCTAACTTGAAATATCTAAATCATTCAAAGAGATGAACAAAAGAAAAAAGGAGAGAAAGATGTTGACCTTCTTAAAGGCAGCAGACCAAACGAATTCCTTTGTTGCTCAAAGATCCCAGAACTTTCAAACTTGAACCAGCAAAAGAAACTCGACAAAAGAGAGAGAAAACAGTAAGACACCTAAGACAAGAAACACTAATTGCTTAGTGTTTTTTTTTTCTGTGTGTGTTCGTTCGTGTTAGATTGTTGGTTGGTGTCTGTTAGATGAGGGCTTTGAAGCTTCATTTTATAGTGGCATTCACTGCCTCTAGAGTTTCAGATTTCAAAGTAAGATAGTGGAGAGTGACGATGAGTTGATGATATGAGCATAGTCGGGTAAAATCAGAGAAAACAAAGGGGAAATTAGTGTTTGAGTTTACATGAGTGGATAGATATGAGAGGATGAATGTTGAAGCACAAGAAACCAACTGTCAGAACCCTAATACCCAGAGGTCATTGCATTTGACCTCTGGGTGTCGAATATTGATGATGAAGCGAACTAACACCTCCTGCTCACTTTGATTTGAAATAACGAAAGAAGAAATCAGGCGAGTTTGAAGTTTCACCCTTTTGGTCTGATTTCTTCAACTAGGGTTTTGAAATCAAATGGTGAAAATGGAAAGAACGACGGGACCAAGAGTGCAGGAACAAAAGGAACAACCATGCATGCCACGAATTTGAAAGGTCAGCAGCGATTTGAAATTTCATCTCTGAGGTTAGGGTTTTGATTTGGGAGTTTTGATTTTTAGTGATGAAATACGCAAAGATTCATTGAGAATCGTGGATATGAGAGGCAAACGAGATGATTTGAGACTGATTTTTTGACCTTGCACTAATTTGTGCAAGGTCTGTTGATTGATGGAGTTTAGGGCAGACGAGAGTAGAGAGAAAAAGGGAAAGAAGGACGACGGTTCAAAGGGGAAATGATTAGGGTTTTGGGAGATGTGGGTTAGCCGTATCTCTAAGTTAAAGTCGAGGGAAGGGATCTGGGCCGTTGGATTATTTGATCAACGACCCTGATAAATCGGGGTGTTACACATTTTTGAAAATCAATTTCGGGAAATTACGGGTACCGTTGGATCTGTGTGATCCAATGGCTGAGATAATTTCTGATAGTGGGTCGAGATTAAACGAAAAATAGGGAATAATTTGTGACTATTGATGATTTGAATCAACGACTCAGATTGCTTGTGTTTGTTTTGTGAGTGGGATTAGTGGGTTACGTGGCATACTCTAATTGGTTCAATAAGAATGGCATGGATTGCCAAGTTGGAAAGGGATGGGGTGTTTGAACTGGGTTAATTCCGACTTGGGCCTGGTATTTGGGCTGGTTTTAATTTAGGGAATATCCACTTTATTTTTAATGAAGGAATTGCAATTGTAGCCTTTCAGTTTTTAACTTTTTAAAATCAATTTAAATAAACTTAACAATTTTAATAAAATGTGGTAGAATTATAATTACTACATATTGCTAATTATTTTAATTAATTATCTATAAATTACGCACATTTTGAATTATTGCACTAATTTTAAAATATTAACATAGTAACCTAATCACTGGAAATTAAGGAGTAATTTTGCCAAATTATAAAACCTATGTAATGTATATACAAAATTTATTTTTATGATAATAAATACATTTGTAATTACATAATATTTGTACTATGTGATTAATTTTGAAACTAATACTTAATTAATTTATAAAAGAGATATTCATTAATTGAAAAATACTTTTAAAGCATTTATTGTGAGTTGTTAAGCGTGAATAAATTAATTTTAAAAGAGAGGGTCAAAATTGGCCGTCAACAACTGCCCCTCTTTGACCGGAGACGATGAAAGAGTTTTCGGGCAAAGAAATTGAACCAAAGCCAATTTTGTCCCGACTTTTAGGCAAGTATTGCAGGAAATGAGGATGGTGAATTGTAGGATGGAATAGAGGAAGACTCTGGAAAGATTTGGGATTATTGGGCCGAATTCTGGTTTTGGAAGAATCTGTAATTCTGGAGTAGGGACTTTGAGGAAGCGGCACTCGCAGGAATTGCGCCAGTATCATATTGTGACGATACGACGAGACGAAAGGGTCACTCATGATGGCTTGAATTTTGCGGCCTGATTTCAATGATTCGCAATTTTGAGCTCGCTGGTCATCTTGAGCTGGGATCTTGAGCCCGCTACTGGGTTGGATGTCCTCATAGCGTTGTAGTCTGGTCTGCTGCTAAGAAGTAGTTCCACGCAGTGGTGTTTTATTTTTGCAAAATAAAGTAAAATACACGCATACCCATATATTGCAATGTAGAATATATTAAGATGTGATGTAAATGATGCAGGAATGATGATGCCTAGCTACCGGCGAGCAGCCGTTATTTGGGATTGGGATAATGAGATACTTGATCCTGACTTGATTTGTTATCCGGACTGGGTACCGTTCCGCACCTGTCGGAGCATTTGAAAATTGTCTTCGCTCATTGGGAGAGCTTGATTGGTAAAGTGCGTCCCCGTTTGCTGGGAGAGCTTTGAGAAATGTCTCCGTTTGTTGGGAGAGCTTCATTTGCAGAGTGCGTCTTCGCTTGTTGGGAGAGCTTTGCACTAAAAAATGTAAAGTAATCTCTACTCGGGAGCGATCATAATCATGCCTAAAGTTGCACGAACGAAACGTTAAAACATTCAAGGTAATAGCAAAACAAAATATTTGCATGCCCTAGAGATACTCTTGACTGCGAAGCTAAGTTGCGGCCATCGATTGACAGAACGTTAGAGACGAGGTTTGCGACTATCTATTCCGGCATTCATGATTGACGGAGCAGTGCTGCAGATTGCTTTTCATTGGCGAAGTTTGCGGTTTGATATATACAAGACTCCAGTTGGCGAAGCCGACGTTTGATTTGTACAATGCACTCTGATTGATTGAGCTGACAGTTTGCTATATACATGGCTTCGATTGGCGAAACCGACGTTTGTTTTGTACAATATGCTCCGATTGATTAAGCAGATGGCTTTCTATTTACCGTACTTCGATGAGTGAAACCGATGTGCGATTTGTACATGATGCTCTGATTGATTGAGCAGGCGGTTTGTTATTTACAAATTTTTGTGTCTGCTATTCGATTCCGAAGCAACTGCAACGGATTCAAGAGTTAGCTTTAGTTGTTCTTGAAAATTTTAAGTAGGGGGGGGGGAAGATAATCTTAATCAAGTGGCGGGTCCGTCATTTGCCCCAATGTGGTCCCAACGATTCTTTACTCACTGTTGACCCTGCACTCAAAAAAAACTTCTTAGTAGGGGGAGTTGTTTTGCGCCGATCGTGATATTGATTTGCCCATGCCTTTGACATGATTGCACCACGAAGTTTGGTAGATGGAACAAATTACTTTATATATAATTTTAGAAAATATTTTGAAACTTCTTGTTTCTTTTAAGGCAGACGTCGTCATCCCGGATTATGACATGTTACGAAAGGTTATACACACGCGAATGTATCCTTCTGGGAACTTCATCCTGTTGTTGTAGATCTTCCATGGTGTCTCTGACAACGCGGCTACTGGCCGTTGCGACTGTGTCCTAATTAAAGCTAATGCATTGCAGAGGTTTCCTAAGGATATGACCGAACCCTTTCAGGTTGCCTACGTATCCAAAAGGGAATCAGGTCTGAATGTAGTTTGTGGGATAATGATAAAATGCGATGAATAGAACAAGCCTAACTCAGGAATCCTACGTATCTAAAACAGAATCAGGTCAGAACGTAGTTCAATTACAATAGATGCAAGATGATGAGATTAAGAGATGAAAATGGCCGAGTCTAACTCAGACAACTTACGTATCCAAGTGGAATCAGGCCAAAACATAGTTGAATTACAAAAGATGATTGAATCCGATGAGGATTGCCTACGTATTCGTTTCTGAGGAAATTAAGTCAGTGTAGTTCTTGAACAACATACAAAAAATGATTTTTGGTTTTCTATTACAAAAGAAAGGGGAGAGAAAATCAAACCCTACGTGGGTTGCCTACGTATTCCTCTGTGGGAAGTCAGGTTGAACGTAATTCTGTTACATCAAAATCCTAACTCTCTCTGTATTCTGGCATAATATCTCTTGATTGCGTCCGAGTTGATTGGCTTAGTGCTGAATCTTCCATCCATTTCTGCTAAGATTAGAGCTCCACCAGACAATGCTCTGTGGACCATGTAATGACCTTGCTAGTTCGGTGCAAACTTCCCTTTAGCTTCTTCTTGATGAGGAAAGATTTTCTTCAGAACCAACTACCCCAGTTTGAATTGGCGAGGCTTCACTTTTTTGTTAAATTCACTAGCCACCCTGTTCTGGTATAACTGTTCATGACATACTGCATCCATTCTTTTCTCGTCAATGAGCATGAACTACTCTTTCCTAGCCCGTATCCACTCCACATCCTCTAATTTTGCTTCTTAAATGACTCTTAATGACAAAATTTTGACTTCTACCGGTATCACTGCTTCAGTTCCGTATACTAACATATACGACGTTGCCCCAGTAGATGTTCTCATGGTAGCCCGGTAACCTTAGTAAAGCAAAAGATAACTTCTCGTGCCATTGTTTGTGATTGTCCACTATCTTTCGCATAATCCTCTTGATATTCTTGTTAGCTGCCTTGACTGCCCCATTCATTTATGGTCTGTAAGTTGTGGAATTGCGGTGGACGATTATGAATTTCTCGCAGATTTCCCTTATGAGGTCGCTATTGAGATTGGAGGCATTATCAGTGATGATAGACTTTGTGTCACAACCCAAAATTCCTATCTTTCGGGACTATGATGGCGCCTAACATTTCACTTGTTAGGCAAGACAACGTTAGAGGATTATTAAGCCAATCCTTATTTAATTCAATAAATAACAACAAATAAGGTAAAACGAATTAAAGCGAGTACTGAATAATATAACAACCTCAATATTTACTACAACCCGGATCTGGAGTCACAATTCACGAACTTCTAGGATTTACTTCAAGTAAAAGTCTGAAAGAAATACAATTATTTGAACGAAAGAAACAGTAAAAAAAAACCCAGAAAAGATAGATGGGGACTTCAAGGTCTGCAAACGCCAACAGATCTACCTTGAGTCTCCAATGAACCAGTCCGAGCTGCTACGCCTCTCGATCAGCTGGGACCAATGTCAAAATCTGTATAAGAAGTGAAAAGTGTAGTATGAGTACAACCGAACCCATGTACTCTGTAAGTGCCGAGCCTAACCTCGACGAAGTAGTGATGAGGCTAAGGCGGATCACTCACACTACAACTTGTACGCAATATATATAATAAAGACAAAAAAAGGGTATACAGAGCGAAATAAAGCAGTAATTTGAAAATAAGCCAGCGACTTTTAGAATTACCAATCCTTAAGTTCAAAAGAAAGTACCGTGAAACTAACACAACTCAGGGAAATGTAAACACATAGGTTATTGCGGCGCGCAACCCGATCCCACCGTACATCACATATTCCTCCCTTATTTCCTTGTAATAACATTAACAACAATGAGTATATATATGGGTGTTGCGGCGCACAACCCGATCCCACCATATCACAATATCGGTATCATAATTCACCCTTAGTCCACCAAAACAATCCACCCTTATTACACCTGTTGCGGCGTGCAACCCGATCCCACCGTACAATATAGATTCACCCTTATTCCACCACATTAATCCTCCCTTATTACACATGTTACGGCATGCAACCCGATCCCACCATATCAATACCAAGTACTCAAGGTGCACAGTAAAATTTACAATTCAAATCACGGAAAGCCTTTACAATCCATAAATACCAAACTTAACCAAATAGGAAATCTGGTACAACGTGAGGATCTACATAAGTAATACTACACAGCGAGACCAGTCCATAAATTTACAACTAGGAAGTGCAAATAAACCAACTTGAGCAAATAGCAGGAGATTATGAAACTATGAAAAGATCTAATATCATAAACAGGAGAAGACGTTGATTAACAGGTAGCAATTAGGCATGGAAACACATTTAGAGCATATAACAATTAAGGCAGGGAATGAGATAATTAAAGAAAAGCGGGAAAAATAGGGAAACTGATAATTCGACAGCGCATAAGCACTCGTCACCTTGCATATACACCGCTCACATGAAATTCACATAACACATAATCCGAGGGTTCCTAATTCCCTCAAGTCAAGGTTAGACACAACACTTACCTCGCTCCAAAGGCCACTCAATGCTCAATCACAGGTTTTCCTCTAGAATCTGCCTCCAACTCACTCGTATCTAACCACAATTGACTCAATAATATCAAATATTGCTAAAGGAATCAATTAAAATGCATAAATTTAGATTTCCCAAACTTTCTTCCAAAAAGTCAAAAATCAACCTCGGGCCCACTTGGTCAAAACCCGAGGTTCGGACCAAAATTCATTTACCCATTCACCCCGAGCCCGATTATGTAACTAGTTTCGGAATCCGACCACAAATTGAGGTCTGAATCCCCAATTTGCAAAAAATCCCAATTCTTCCTAAATCCCTAGTTTTCTTCCGTGAAAGAACCAAGATTAGGGCTAGGAATTGATGGGTGATGTTAGAAATGGAAGAAAATGAGTTAAATAGTACAAACCTATGAATTGATGTTGAGTTTTCTCTTCAAAATCGCTCCTAGGCCGAGTTCTAATGGAAGGGTTATGAAATTTTGGGAAAATCCCGCTACTGTTCTATTTTAAGTCACAGGCGTTAGGCCTTCTTCGTGTTCGCGAAGGGCCTGCCGCGTTCGCGATGAGCAGCATCCCGAGTGGCTTTCGTGTTCGCGAGTCCTCCTTCGCGTTCGCGAAGGCTGCTCCCCCTTGGGCTTCGCGTTCGCGAGCCAATGCTCGCATTCGCGTAGAAGAATAACTGACGCCTCCCCTAGGTCCCTAAAGCTTCGCGTTCGCGAGAAGCTGGTCGCGTTCGCGAAGGGTAAGGGCCCTGCTGCTTCGCGTTCGCGATTAAGAATATCACCCTGCCCCAGTTTACTCTTCGCGTTCGTGAGAGTACCTTCGCGAACGCGAAGAAGAAGACAACAGATAACAGCTGAAGCATAAAAAAACCAGATTTTCTAAGTTTCAAAACACTCGTAGCCTATCCGAAACTCACCCGAGCCCTCGGTGCTCCAAACTAATTATGCACACAAGTCCAAAAACCTCATACGAACTCGCTCGCGCGAACAAAACAACAAAATAACGCCTAGAACTACGAATCAGAAACCAAATCAAATAAAATTCTCAAGAAAACTTTAAAATTTCTCTTTTCACAACCGAACGTCCGAATCACGCTAAACCATCTTCGTTTCTCACCAAATTTGACAGACAAATCATATATATAATAGTGGACCTGTACCGGGTTCCAGAACCAAAATATGGACCCGGTATCAACAAGACCAAACATCAGTCGATTCTTAAAAAATCATAAAACTTTCAAACTTTCAATTTCCAACAAAAATCAATAACTTGAGTTAGGGACCTTCAAATTCGATTCGGGGCATATGCCCAGGTCCCAAATTACGATACGGACCCACCGAGACCGTTAAAACACGAATCCGGGTTCGTTTGCTCAAAACGTTGACCAAAGTCAACCCAAATGAGTTTTTAAGGCAAAATTCTTATTTTATCAGTTTTTAACATATAGGCCTTCCGGAAGAACACATGAACTGCGCACGCAAATCGAGGAAGGCTAAAATGAGGTATTTGAGGCCTCGAAATACAAAATTAGGTTCTGAAACCTAAGATGACCTATCAAGTCATCACACTTTAGTATCCCAAATCTGCAAACGATGTTGTTCCAGACAAAATCTGCCACTACCTTCTTTGCTACGGCCTTGTACGTAAATGCCTCGACCCATTTAATAAAATAGTCAATGGCTACCAAAACGAAACGATGTTCGTTTGACACTGCAGGCTCTATGGGCCCTACCATGTCCATGCCCCATACTGCAAAAGGCTAGGGTGAACCCATTATATTTAATTCATTTAGTGGAACCCGGATGAAATCTCCATGAATCTAGCACTGGTGACACTTCTGCACATAGCGGATGTTGTCGCTTTCCATAGTCATCCAGCTCTCAAAATCTTCTTGGCTAATGTGTTCATGTTCATGTGGGGTCCGCACGTTCCTGCATGTATTTCTTCCAACACTTCGGCAGCGTCTACACATCTTAGCAAACCTAATTCTGGGGTCCTCCTATACAAGATTTCCCCATTGAGGAAAAAGTGGTTTACCAACCTCTTGAGGGCTCGCTTTTGACCATTAATGGCATTTTCTAGGTACTCCTGGGTCACAAGGAACTTCTTGATATCATGATACCAAGGTTTACCATATGGTTCTTCATTTACATGGAAGCAATAGGCATGTTGATCCCTGATTTCTATCTCAATGGGGTCGATGTCGTTCTTGTCTGGATGCTGAATCATGTATGACAATGTTGCAAGGGCATCTGCAAACTCATTCTGAATTTTGGGGGCATGCCTGAACTCTATCTTCGGGAACTCCTTGCACAGTTGCTTTAAGCAGTGTAGGTACGACAGTATCTTGACATTCTTAGTTGACCATTCTCCTTGGACTTGGTGGATCAGCAAATCGGAATCTACATGCTTCGTATTCAGCCATATTATTGGTACAAGGGAATCTTATCTTTGTCGATGCTGGATAGTGTTGTCCAGATTCTGAAATAAGGACTACCCCAATCCCGATTCCTTTGAAGTTTTCTACTCTATCGAAAAACACCTTCCATCCATAGTATGATTCTACAATATCTTCCCCGACAAATAGTACTTCTTCATCAGGGAAATACGTGGTAAGTGGTTCGTAATCCCCATCCACTGGATTCTCAGTGAGGTGGTCAGCTAGAGCTTGTCCTTTGATAGCCTTCTGAGTTATGTACACAATGTCAAATTTGCTGAGAAGAATTTACCATTTAGATAGCTTCCCGGTAGGCATTGGCTTCTGAAAAATGTACTTGAGCGGGTCGAGCCAAGATATCAGATGTGTGGTATATGTCGACTTGTAATGCCTTAACTTCTGAGCAATCCAAGTCAGAGCACAACTAGTGCATTCTATCAAGGTGTACTTGGCCTCGCACGGTGTGAACTTCTTCCTTAAGTAGTAGATGGCCTGCTCCTTTCTCCTAGTTTCGTCATGCTGCCCCAATAAACAGCCGAAGGCATTGTCTAGGACTAAAAAATAGAGCAAAAATGGTTTCCATGGTTTAGATGGAACCAACACTGGTGGGTTTGAAAGATACTCTTTGATTCTGTCGAAGGCTTTCTATCACTCCTCCGTCCATTTCGTTGCAGCATCCTTTTTTAACAGTTTGAAGATGGGTTCACAGATTACTGTGGAATGGGCTATGAAGTGATTGATGTAATTTACTCTTCCCAAGAAACTCATGACATCTTTCTTGCTCTTTGGTGGTGGTAATTCCTGGATGGCTTTGATCTTTGATGGGTCCAATTCTATCCTTTTCCTACTTACAGTAAAATCTAATAGTTTTCCAGCGGGGACTCCGAACGCACACTTTGCTGGATTCAGCTTCAAATCATACCTTCGCAGGCGTTCGAAACATTTTCCCAGGTCATCCAAGTGCTCTGAACTCTTTCGAGATTTTATAATGACATCATCCACACACACTTCGATCTCCTTATGAATCATGTCGTGAAAAGGGTCGTCATGGCCCTCATGTAGGCGGCGTCAGTATTCTTGAGACCGAACGACATGACCCTATAACAATAGAGGCCCCAAAGAGTGGTAAATGTGTCTTCTCTGCGTCTTCCTCGCGCATTAGGATTTGATGGTATCCAACAAAACAATCCATAAATGACTGCAGCTCATGCTTCGCACAGTTGTCGATGGGGATGTGGATATTCGGCAAGGGGAAATCATCCTTTAGGCTTGCTTTGTTGAGATCACGGTAATCCACACATATTCTGGTCTTTCTGTCCTTTTTGGTCGCTGGGATGATATTTGCCAACCAGCTTGGATAGTTGGTAACCCTTACTACATTTGTCTCTATCTGTTTGGTCACCTATTCTTTTATCCTCAGACTTAAATCAAGTTTGAACTTCCTAGGCTTCTGCTTGACTAGCGATCTGGTAGGGTCAGTGGGTATTCGATGCGAGACAATGTTGGTGCTTAATCTTAGCATGTCATCATAGGACCACGCGAACACGTCGACGTACTATCAGAGGAGCTCAATCATTTATTCCTTCTGCTCGGCTTCTAGGTGAATGCTGATTATGGTTTCTTTCATGTCTTCTTCACTTCCAAGATTGACTACTTCCGTTTCTTCGAGGTTGGGCTTCTTCTGACTCTTCAGTTATTCGATCTCCTGCCGGAGATTGTCTGGCATCATACTCTCGTCATATTCCTCGTAATCCAAATTGTTGCGCCCAGCGGTTTCGTTATATGTCATAATCGCAGAATGCAATTTTTTATCGGTTTGATTACTAAGAGGAAAAGCTAGGTATAAATAAAGTAGTAAAAATAGAGTTTCTATATTTAGGAAAAAGATTCTTTTTATTTCATCAAAATGGGAACGTCTTAAGCATTCACAAGAGGCAAATGACAAAAAGTTACAGACACGATACATGCCTCAAATGACCGTGCTATTTCAAAAAGAAAACTTTTACAATTCCATACTACCAAGACTCTCGGCAAATCAAAGATGGACAGTTGTCTAATTCTGCAGCTCTTCCCCTGGTTCGCATCCCTGATAGTCGGTGTCTTGATGTCAGTTCCTTCACAGCATTCTTCAATCATATTCACGAATAACTTTTCCATCTCGTCGATGATATCATCTTCGGGTGTTGAACTCTGTCCCGGACTTGAAACATGCTCTAGCACAAAAACCTTTTTTCCGGAGCTAATAATGCGAGTTTTCCCTTCTAGGGGATGATATCATATGCCTGCCCTTCCTTTCTGCCCATTGTGTTCAATTGGTTCTATGATCCCATCTGACTTGGCTCCCAACCCTTGTCCTAGCCTATATCCATATTTCATCATCTCCATTATGGCCATCTTGGATCTGTACAGGGATAGCATTCCCAAATTCTGTTTAGTCTTCTCCTCCTCAATAGTCTACATGATTTCTATAACGTGGAAAGCGACTCCGTCTAGCCCCTCAATGAATGGTACATCATACTCCAAATAGGCGGAGTGACCCCACTCGCCGTGGAGCACGATCTCTTGGCATCCCCATCAAATTTTATGCATTAGCACAAGGTAGACGGCACGGCCCCTGCCATATATATCCAGGGCCTGCCTAGCAGCAAAATGTAAGAAGAGGAAATGTCCATCACTTGAATAATACTGGAAAGTCGACCGACCCGATCTGCAAGGCTAGATAAATTTCCCCAATAACATCTTTTTGCGAACCATCAAAGGCCCCCACCCTTATATGGCTTTCCTTGACCTCTCTCAAATGAATTCCTAACTCCCGTATGGTGGAGAGCGGTAAAATGTGGAATCCTGATCCTTCGTTGACCAGTACTCGAAATACAACTTTGTCCCCATATTTTACAGTGATGTGAAGAGCCTTGTTATGACTTGCACACTCGACATGAAGTTTGTCTTTTCTTAGAGTGATCATGTTTGCTTCTGCCATTTTCTCAACTGTCGCGACCAATGCCTCGCTGGTGGTGTTAATTGGTACACTTACCCCGCTTAGCACTTTCAACAAAGCATCCTTATGGCTGTCAAAGCTCATCAGTAGATCCATGATGGATATCTGCACTGGAGTTTTCTTTAACTATTCTTTCACAAAATACTCTTTACTCGACACCCTTTTCCAAAACTCCGCGGCTTCTGGGTCTGTTATGTTTCTCTTTAGAATTTGTTCTCTCCCTGGATTTCCTTGATTGACCTATTTAAAGGCGTAATATCTCCTAGACCTAGTCATACTATGGGTTGCGGAAGAGTCTATCATTTTGGCTTTTCCCTTATGTTGATAGGTCTATGGGAGGATTTTGTAATCCCGATCTTCTTCACCCTGAGTAGGATCGGCGGGTTGTTATGGATAAGTTTGAACTGTCATTGTAGGCTTTAATTGTACTGTAATGGTGGGAGATTTTGAGGAGGGATCCTTGCGGCTTCTGCATTTCTGATAGTGACAGTTGTTCCATTCAGGTCATATTCTTCATCTAACGTGATCATGTTAGCTCCCTGGTTTTGATGATTTGGCAATGGGTTGAGATTCACATTAGGTGGTGCTGGAGTGCACTGGATGGCTCTGCTCTTGATCAAGGTTTCAATTTCATTTTCAACTTGAAACAGTCTTTAGTATCGTGCCCCGGTACATTGGAATGATACACACATCTCTTAGTGGCATCAAAATATTTGGAGGGATGTTTAGGAAACCTTACCTCGATTGGGTATATTAATTCGGTTCTTCTCAACCTTTCAAACAATTGGTCCAAAGTCTCAGCGATCGGGGTATAAGTTCTAGGACCCCTCTCTTCAAAGTTGGGACGAGGACGTTTAGGTAGGTTTTGGTGAATAGTGGTTTTGACAAAAGCATATGGTCGTTGTGGGTTTTGGTTGTTGTTTGGCTCGAGGAGAGTTGCATTGTGGTTGAAGACGGAAGTATGGTTGGGTATTATAAACTAGAGCGTAAATGGGTGGTGGTGAGTGGTTGTTTGGGGAATACGAGGTGCTTCTAGGAGATGGCTTAGTTTGATAGTAGGAGACGACTGTTGAGGCCTCTTCTTTCTTTTTATTCTCGCTACCGATTGATCCTGACTGGATGGCCTTGCTGGCCACTTGCAGTGCTGCCATAGATTGCACCTTACCAGACTTTATGCCCTATTCTACGAAATCTCCCATCTTAACCTGCTTGGGGAACTTTTCACCCATCATTTCCATCATCTTTTCAAAGTATATTCCCTCTTAGGCTCGGATGAATTACTTGGTTAGTTCACTATCGTCCAGAGGTGGTTGCGCCGTAGCAGCCTCTGTCCTCCACCATCGTGCATATTCTTGAAACTAGGGGTGCTCGTCGGTCGGTACGGTATGGTATTTAGATATTTCGGTTTGATAATTTTGATATTCAGTTTCGTAAAATTCTATAACAATACCGTACCTAATTAAATTCCATATGGTTCAGTTTTTCTCCTTTCTGTTTTGGTTTATTTGGTTCGGTAACTTCGGTTTATTCGGTTTGAATACTAACTAGTGCATAGAGTCATAAACGGTAATATTCTTAATTAAAGTACTGAAAAGTACAAAACTAAAAATGTTTGTTGACAAAAGTTGTCCAAAACTAGCATATACAAACCTAGGGAGAGAAAACTTAGAGAAATATCTTGTTACTTGCTTAAAGTTAATTGATGAATTTAGAGAATAAAGGAAAGTAAAATTTTGCATTTCTTATACTTATGATATAATTAATAAAATGTGTATTGTGTAATATAATATATACTTCGGTACGGTATCGGTATTTCATTTTAAAATATAAAATACCATACCTAATATCATTTTTTTAAAATTAAACCAAATACCATACCGAATACCAAAATATTGAATACCGAATACTAAAATTTTCAGTTTTGATACGCTAATTCGGTATTTATCAAATTATGCACGACCCTACTTGAAACGACTCAGATGATTTTTTCTGCAGGTTCACCAGCGCGAACCGATCAGGAGTAATTTCCATACTGAATGGAAAATGGTTCATGAAGTCCTCCGTGATATTTGACCAAGTTCTCCAATTTTGTGGGTCCTCTCGGGATACCAGGTGAGTGCTTCTCCTGTTAGACTCCTTATAAAGAATTTCATCCTCAGTTTCTCATTTCTCCCCACTCCGACCAACTTATCGCAATAAGCCCTCAGATGTACGTGAGGGTCCCCCATCCCATTGAAGGTGTCTAACTTTGGGGGTTTGTACCCTATTGGCATATCCACATCTGGGTGAATACATAAGTCCTCATAGTCCAAGTTTTCACTTCCTCGGGCAACTTGGAACCTCTTCATTTGCCTTCTTAACATTTGCAACTGATCAAATACCGACTCTTCTTCCTTACGCCTGGCTTCTCTCTCCATCTCTGAGTACTGATCAATCTCATATGGCACCCTGATTGTGATGGGTGCGGTAAAGGTGGGTTCGGTAATGGAATATACAGGGGGAACGTATCGCTCGTGAGTAGCGGCATATGCCACAGGTATGTGCCGGTTGGTGGTGAAAGTGACTCCGTCACGAGGAAGGGTAGTTGCATTAGTGGTATTAGGCGGGTTTTATGATGTCTGAGGATATTGTGGTTCGTAAGGAGTGGGAATAGGGGGATTTGGTGGGTTAGTTGGAGTTACTGGAGGTATAACTTGAGTAGTGGGGGTTGAGGTTGGAGTGTTTTTGTTTTGGCGTGATGTTGAGGGAAAATGATCTGGAAGTGAATCCAAAGAAGGGAATCTGGGTAGTTGAAGAAGTGTTGTCACGACCAGGTGCGCCAATTCTCTAATGTGATGTACTTCTTCCCTTAAGGATTCCATTTTTTGGGCCATCCTAGCCACGTGATCATCATTCCTAGTGTTGTCTGTTTCCCCCGTTCGCCCCGGGCTATTGACTACAGTTAGAGCATATTCAGTTGGCTCTTCTATAGTTGACATCATTCCTTTAGACCTTAGATTGTATGGTGGCTCCTCCACTTTTAGTCAACGCAAATAGACTTTCTTTTCTTCTCGGGGGTAATAATAAAGCAAAAGAAAAATAAGAAGAAAGAAAAAAAAGAGAGCAAGAGTCAGTTTTTTCATTTATGCGAGCAGGAAATCACATAGAGCAGATAATTCATGCATTACAGCTAGCGCGTTCCTAGAATTTGCGGGGACCTCTCATTGCCGGAGGTAGGCCTAATTCGCAGATATTTGACAGACATTTAGACTTGACACATTTAGGTCCGAAGCAATTTGTTTTCATTGATAATTTAGACTGAAACAAGCGGTAACAAAGATTACATCATAGAGTTACATGGGCTTAGACAATTCGCTCTTTTGGAAAGTAAAAGAGAGAATTAAGGATAGGGGTACAAAGTAGGGAAAGGAAGGAAATCGACCAACTCTAATAACCATCCCCTGAGTCACTTCATGTGCCTTTCTCTTCTTCTGGCTCCTCGTCCGGATCCTTCTCCGGGTCTTCCGCAAACTCTTCCTCATTATCGCTGAATTTAGACTCCTCATCTGGATCCTATTCTGGTTATGTGCTTGACGCTACCTGGATATATTCTACTACCAGATCATCCTCTTCTGCTGGTGGTCACATATGGCCAATGGATCCCGGGACCACCTGACGATGCATTGATGTGGTCAAAAGAGAGTGTGGCAAGATCTCATAGTAAATCTGTAAAGCAACCACCGCATCATCTAACCAAGCTATACCCTCTCTGCTCTGGCAGGCCAGTTCGTCCTCTTCGTTAATCCAGACGTAGTACTCTGGGGTGCACCATGAATTTTGACCCATAGGCATTGTTACCAGGTCATTCCACTCTTTTTGCAATTTCCTTATCCTGGGATTTGGAATATGGCCATTGTAATCATCCTCGTATAACGCCGTCCTTGTCTACAATGGCACATCTTGGATCCCAAATTGTGTGAGGACCCGCAAAGGTGAGTACGGTTGAATGCCTTCTAATTTGATCAACTCGATGAAGTACTTTTGGGGAGTCCTCAAGATTGTTCTTCCACCTAACCAAGAGAGTTTCCAGTTGATCCATTCTCCTGTCAGATTGGTCAATGTTTCCTTCCATTCTTCTTGCCCATGTGGGGAGATCCAGTGTCTCATTCTTTCATTATGGTTGCGGATCATATTACCGACACCCACAAAGTAGTCAACAGTAGCCTCCCATTGGAATAAGTGTTCAGTAGCCCAAATGTGTAACAGCAAGTTGCATCCTTTGAATAAATTTTATCCTCGTGCATAGGTGGATAAAACTCTCAGCATCTCGGCCAACACCATCAGCACCAAGGTAGCTTGAAGATTGCCGCAGAAGGTTGGGATGTTGATACGGCCCCTTCGCTGTGGGAAGACCAATAATCCCAGTAGTGCCATTGTAAAAGTGATAGGCCTTAGGCTCTCCCATGTCGCTAGGTCACATTGGAACTCCCCTGAATACCACTCGCAGCTTTCACGGTGCCCAAACCTATTGAATATCTAGTCGAGGCTCACCCATTTGTCCTCGATACTTCTGAGACTTCTGTTATTGGTAAGACCTAGAGCATCCAAGAACCGATAATCGAGCTTAGTAACTAGCAGCAATGGCTTTTTTCCGTTGAATGGCAGCTCCATAAAACTTGTGACTTCCTCCAATATCGGTACCAACTCACAGTCGGCAAACTTGAATACCACTTTAGTTGGATCCCAAAATTCTATCAATAGGCGAGTAAGCCCTCAGTCTGCTCGGATGTTCATGAATACAGTTAATGCCCCTAGGTGCGTCCGAACTTCGTCTCTGTGTTCACGACTAATATTCTTCCACCACTATTTCAGCTTATATAGTGCTCCCAATACCATGCTAATTTTGGGGTGGGTAGAAGAAAATATTTGGGTAAGTGTTTGCTTCGGATCCATAAGTGTCTAGTCATGTTTGTTTGTCTTTCCATAGAAATTATATTGTTGGGTTCATGACCCATTGACATCAGGGTGGTTTTCCTAATCGTGTGTTAGTGCCTGAGACCAACTCACCTAGGGTTTATGCAGTATGACCTATTTTACTAGAGTAGAGTGTTTCATACTTTTGAATTGGACTGAGAACTGTGAGAAGTTATGTCAGTTGACCCGACAAAGCCATTCTCTGAAACTAGAGAATTATGAAAGAAGGTTCGAATGGGTGTAAAAGACAACCCTCGCGTGTCACTGTGTGCCATAGTTTACGGCCAAGACTTGATTGGAAGAGATGGGATGACAGTATTTATAAAGCAGTAACAAGCAAGGGTGTAGCAGCAATATAGCAGAGTGAACATAGAGAGCAGATAATTGTGAAGAGCAAATAAGACATGTAAGCATGTAATTGCAATTTCGATCATAATCAAAGCAAAGTATAAATAAATCTAGAAGCCAAGTTAGTCTAAATCTGCTAAGGTCGGAACCTAAGTGTAATCCCCAACAGAGTCACCATATTGTTGCACCCCATTTTGCACTAGTCAAGACAGGATTCAACTTGTGATTTTTTTGTTGTTGGAAAAGAAAGCCGCCACCTAATATTTAAAGGTATACTAGGGTACCTATTTTGATTACTAAGTCGTATTATTTATTGGTCCACTAACCAATGAGATTAGGGGTAAGGGTTCTTGTTCTTCTAAGGGAAAGGTGTTAGATACCTTTTGAAATCTACCTGAGGTAGCTCCATAGGATTTGGACTAAGTTGGGATTAATTATTCGTAAAATGCTTTGATTAATAATGAAGAAGGCTTCTTACTGTACGCCTAAGGATGATTTTGATAGAAAAAATACGGGGTCTTAAAGGGATATGAGTTTATGAAAGGGTTCATAAGAGATGTTTAAAGAGTTTTGAAATTGGGAGATGGTTATTTACATAATGCTAAAAGGATGTTTTGTGAGAAAGTGTATCTAGAACTACCTTAGATTCGGAGGATTTTCAAAGAAGGGGGTTATTTACCGAAAATTCCTTAAAGGCGACAATTCTTTGAAGTTCTGATTTTCCTTTTTGAAAAATGAAGTTGAAATCTAATTTTTTCCTTTTTGAAATAGATTTGTTGTTCACTAAGATTAGGATTTCAAAATCTTTGAAGGAAAGAAGGGTAAGCGCAAAACATAATAATTAGCGAGCAGATTATAACTACCGAACTAAGGATCTACTATTAGCTAATTTCCCCTTTTAATCCTATATCGTTTAAGGTTTGCCTAAGTTTATATGATACTAAAGCATAAAATAAAAGAGAAAAAGCATGTGTTCTAATATGTGAGTGTTATATACATAAGAGATAAAACAACAATAAAGACATAACAAATACAAGTAACATTAAACTAGTAGAAGCAGCAAACAAAATTAACAAGGCAGTAATAATGATATAGGAGTTGAAGGAAAGAGGACTAGACTCTCTGATTGGGCCTTAAGAAGGTAGGCCTAACAGTGAAGAGAAAATCTGACTTTGGACTCCTCAATGAGATGCAATATAGCTAGAATTGGGCCTGAGTTCATCAAGAACTCAGAGGCCCAAACAAATGTACATGTGAAAAATAAGGTCATTAGATATATATCCAATACATTTAACATATTCTAACTACATAACATATTTTGATATGCATAACAAATACATAAACAGATAATTGAAGCAGGAATAAGATTAATATGGTAGAGAAAATTACATATTAATGCGGTGGCTTTACTTAGCAAATAATTCACATTGGAAATATTTTGTTGTCATTAAACACTAAACCCTTAAAGAACTGAACATGTCAATGAATTAAGAGCTAAGAAGGGAACCCCACTCGAGGTCAATGCTCCCTATGGATCTCCCGATACTTCAAAGTTCCCAAGGGACTCAAGGCCTAGGGCAATGCTTGTGCCGGGAAGGGCAGCCTAACCTAGAGTCAAACTCCGCTCCCAAATACCCTTAATCTCTAACGACATATTTTTCTTACGGGTTTAAGTGCCAATGAGGCCCTTCCAATGCAAACTAAGTACCAAAGTATTACTTACCACAAAATATATACTTTCCTCTTAATAACACCAGAGAATACTTATTACTGTTATACTAACTAGAGGACTTCATATCAAGGAAACCTAAAGGGAGAGGGGCTAAGTTCAGAATATACATAGATACAAAGAGGTTTCATAATTACACCATTGCAGGAATGAACCACTAAGGCATAACATATTCAAACAGGTATTAACAATCATCAATTGGAAACTTAAAGACATCAGGGCAGATTCAAACCAACAATCATAGTCAGCACTTATTATTGAGAGATTATCAAGGTTATGGGACTGAACCCTCATCATGATTACAAACTCACAGATTTAAACATGGGATACCTAAGGTCTCAACATGATCATGCTTCTAACAGTGTTAGCAAGTTATCATGTTCAAACAATATCAACAAATGGACTTCACAAGGTTAGAGAGTCAGATTCAGTTTTAGATTAACAGTAAGAAGAAGGACTGAGCATGGTTCAAGACAGAGCTTGGTGTTACAGAGTTAAGCAGGGATACTAGTAACATTCAGTCAACTGTACATAGACAAGGTGAATGAGACAGTGATCTCACATAAGCAGGGGAACTTTGCACATTAGAGAACCAATTACGAATCAGATCAACATGTTGGTAAAGAAAGGAGATGGAAAACATTGCATCAAAACCAATTCAAACTCAAACATAAATCTAGTCCAGCATATAGGTATAAAATGGTCTTGCTTCAGTTCCTAAAACTTTCAATTGTTTATAGTAGTATGTCTAACTTCTATTTTTATGGAAGATAAATCAATGATTGATGCAGGCAAACTTCACAGAAACTCAAGCATCATTTATGACTTAATCGATTATCACTTGAGGAATCATAATAGAACGGGCTAGTCATAAACAATCACTAAATTAACAAGTCATAATATCAATATTTGAACACATATAGAATGATTATAATCTACATAACCTAACTTGACATATCTAAATCATTCAAAGAGATGAACACAAAAAAAAAAGAGTGAAAGATGCTGACCTTCTTAAGGGCAGCAGACCAAACGAATTCCTTTGTTGCTCAAAGATCCCGGAACTTTCAAACTTGAACCAGCAAAAAAAAACTCGGCAAAAGAGAGAAAAAACAATAAGACACCTAAGAAAAGAAACCCTAATTGCTTAGTGTGTGTTTTTTTGTGTGTGTTCGTTCGTGTTAGATTGTTGGTTGGTGTCTGTTAGGTGAGAGCATTGAAGCCTCATTTTATAGTGGCATTCACTGCCTCTAGAGTTTCAGGTTTAAAATTAAGATAGTGGAGAGTGATGATGAGTTGATGATATGAGCATTGTCGGGTAAAATCAGAGAGAACAAAGGGAAAATTAGTGTTTGAGTTTACCTGAGTGGAGAGATATGAGAAGATGAACGTTGAAGTATATGAAACCAATAGTCAGAACCCTAATATTCAGAGGTCATTGCATTTGACCTCTGGGTGTCTAATATTGATGATGAAGCCAGTTAACACATCCTGCTCGCTTTGATTTGAAAGAACGAAAGAAGAAATCACGCAAGTTTTAAGTTTCACCCATTTGGTCTGATTTCTTCAACTAGGGTTTTGAAATTGAATGGTAAAAATGGAAAGAACGACGGGACCAAGAGTGCAGGAACAAAAGGAACAACCATACATGCCATGGATTAGAAAGGTCAGTAGCGATTTGTAATTTCATCATTGAGGTTAGAGTTTTGATTTGGGAGTTTTGATTTTTGGTGATGAAATAGGTAAAGATTCAGCGAGAAACGTCGATATAGGAGGTAAACGAGATGATTTGAGACTGATTTTACGACCTTGCACTAATTTGTGCAAGGTCTGTTAATTTTGGAGTTTAGGGCAAATGAGAGAAGAGAGAAGAAGGGGAAAGAAGGACGACGGTTCAAAGGGAAAATAATTAGGGTTTGGGGAGATAGGGGTTAGCCGTCTCTGAGTTAAAGTCGAGGGACGGGATCTGGGCCGTTGGATCATTTGATTAACGGCCCTAATAAATCAGGATGTTACACATTTTGGAATATCAATTTCGGGAAATTACGGCGACCGATGGATTTGTGTGATCCAATGGCTGAGATAATTTCTGATAGTGGGTCGAGATTAAATGGAAATAGGGAATAATTTGTGACCATTGATGATTTGAATCAACGGCTCAGATTGCTTGTGTTTGTTTTGTTAGTGGGATTAGCGGGTGGCGTGGCGTACTCTCATTGATTCAATGAGAATGGCATGGATTGCCAAGTTGGAAATGAATGGGGTGTTTGGACTGGGTTAATTCCGACTTGGGCCTGGTATTTGGGCTAGTTTTAATTTAGGGAATAGCCATTTCATTTTTAATGAAGGCATTACAACTGTAGCCTTTCGGTTTTTAACCTTTTTAAAGATCAATTTAAATAAACTTAACAATTTCAATAAAATATGATAGAATTGTAATTACTACATATTGCTAATTATTTTAATTAATTATCTATAAACGACACATATTTCAAATTATAGCACTAATTTTAAAATATTAACATAGTAACCTAATTCACTGAAATTTAAGGAATAATTTCTTCAAATTATAAAACCTGTGTATATAAAAAAGTTATTTTTATGATAGTAAATACATTTGTAATTACACAATATTAGTACTATACGATTAATTTTGAAACTAATAATTAATTAATTTAGAAAATAAATATTCATTAATAGAAAAATACTTTTAAAGCATTTATTGTATCTTGTTAAACGTGAATAAATTAATTTTTATAGGAAGGGTCAAAATTGGCTGTCAACAGTCACGCTTCGTGCCTAGCGCAGAACTGGACAACAAACATTTTGGTCTTCTGTCAATGGCGTTTTAGTTAGTTCCTGGCGCGAACTTGGACAATGAATATTTTAGCCTGCTGTCAACGGCGTTTTGGTTGGTGCATGGGCACCAACTTATACTTCCTTTAAATTCTTCCCTTTTTTACGTCAATTTATATGCAAACTCTCCAAATTACTTCCAATTGACTCCTACACATATAAATACCATTATTAAGCTCGAGTCACAAATATTCACAGCAAAGTTAACATGATCAAGGCATAATGCAAGGCAAATTACATGCAAAAACATGAAATTTTAGCCAAACATTGCCATCCCATACTTAAGCTCTTGCTCATCCTCGAGCAATCAACAATTCACACTATTCTTGAGCACTTTTTATTTACCACATTTGAAGCACACTACACCAATGACGACGGTTGATAGCAACAATTAAATTGTATCCTATGCAATCACTTACACTTCCTTTTTCTTATGCCATTCTTCAAAAATATTCACAAGAAAGACAACATGCTCATAACAGTCAAAGCCTCAATAACTGACTCAATGTCACCATGCACTCATGGCTTGAACACCCAACGTCATAGAGAAGTCTAATAATATTATCTATCCGTCATGAAACCATGTGCCCTCACAACACGACCAATAGAGTAAGTTGAATCCATACATGCAAATCAAATATTTAATTATATTTTATGGACTCGTCTATATCAAAGAAAATTGCTCACTCTCACAAAAGAAGTCACATACAAGCAATTGGTACCATAAGCTTGCCCTTAATGTAAATATCTACTAATGTAGGCTTGCTCGATCTAAAATCAATTAGGACTTTTTCATAGTTGTAATGTGGGCTAAGTGACGGGTAGGATATATTTAGGAATAGTGGTTAACCCTTCTAATCCCTTTAACACATCGTATAATTAACTTTACACGCATATTCTTCAATGCCAACTTCAATTTCACAACTAAAATCACCCTAAAAAATGTTCCCTCTTTCTTTAAGCATTACTTTACTTTGTACTCACTACTAAGGACAACATATCAATTTATTCTCTTGCACTCATCATTTGTTTTTTCTTCACACTTTTTGCTAGTGGTGTATTCTTTTTCAAAACAAGTGCACCTTTCCTCCTTTCATTGGTTCCACTCGAAAGCCATACAAATTTCCTCATTACTTCTTTTAGCGCTCATTTTATAATTAAAGTGCTTTAAGAGGTAAAAGGATAGAAACAATGTCAATTAAGAACAAACATGAATATGCTTGTAATGTGGGTGCCAACTAAAATTCTATAGGCTCAAAAAGGTTAACTAGGGATAAATTTTATTTGTGATTAGCATTAAGCTCAAAAAGAATAAAGACAGTCTAAAATCATTTTTCAAACCGAGTCTCACCTAAAATCTCGCTTCGACTCACATACTGGGCAAGTTCTAGACACAATTACAATGACATGGACCACACAAAAATCTCACTTCACACATGGCACATGATTCACTAAGGATGGTCTCATTTCGACTCTCAAACTAATGCAAGTATTCACGGAGCCATAAGATATTAAGCATTAAGTACAAAGTGAACATAAGTCAAGAATACGAGACATAAGCGTCACGAGACATGCAATCTAATTTTTAAAGGCATCATGATCAATTTCAAATCACAGAGAAGATACTACACATGCCAAAGCCTAAATATGATACTATCAAATAAGTCAAGGGCACCTAAGAATCTCATCTTTCTTTCTCCATTTTTTCCTAAGTCATACACTAAAAAATAAAGAAACTCCTACCCAGTTCAAACTACATCCCATGAAAAAGAACCGAGGCAAAAAGAAAAATAACGGGGGATTATTGCTACCTAAAGGAAACTAAAAGACATAGTTTTGGATTTTTGTTCAGACTTTAATCCCTCAAAAAAACTGTCTAGGAGATCCATTGTCGGAAAAAGTCCAATTTTTCTACTTTTTTTTTGTTTCGATTTTTCTTATTTTTCACATTTAAAAAAATTAAGCTACTAAAACACTACAAAACCACGAAAACAAAAATAAGAAGCTAAAATGAAAATAAGAAGTTAACATTTTTCTAACATACTACTGTTAATTAACAAGAGAAATTCTCCCACCCCACACTTAAAAGAATGCAGTGTCCCCAATGCACAAATAAACCAAAACAATAACGAGGGTGGATAAGAAACTCCGTGAAAGGCCAAAGGCCGAAGCAATCACGACTCACGAGGTAATCAGACTTCTCCCAAGCAAGGTCCTTTGTGTGGGCACTCCACACTTAGTTCTCACTATCTAGCTCGCTTTTGCACTCTTCTAATGAATTTTCTTCCTATGCTTATAATCCTATAAAATAAAACCAGACACTACAAAAATAATATAATAAAAATAAAAATAAAATAAAGCAGTAAAGCTGGATTGCCTTCCATCAAGCCCCCGATTTAACGTCGCGGCACGACACAGAATCTCGCCTAATCGTTGGCTAGTAACACCTTCGATTTATGATGATCAAAGTCACCTCTATAATAGTGCTCTACTCTTTGTCCATTCACTAAGAACGTTCTCTCCCCACCTACGATGCGCAACTCAATTGCACCATATGGAGTGACTCTTACTACATCAAACGGGCCCGACCATCTTGATTTGAGCTTCCCCGAAAAGAGTCTCAACCTCAAATTGAAATGAGAACCAATTAGCCCGATTCAAACTCGCGATTGTAGATGTTCTTATCATGCCGGTGCTTGGTCTTTTCTTTATATACTTTGGCATTCTCATACGCGTGCAAGCGAAACTCATCAAGCTCGTTCAATTGCATCAACCATTTTTCACCTGCTAATTCTTCATCAAAGTTCAGCTTCTTTATCGCCCAATAGGCCTTGTGCTCAAGTTCATTGCTCAAGTTCTAACGGTAAATGGCATGCCTTCCTATAAACTAGCTTATGAGGGGAGGCTCTGATTGGAGTTTTATAGGCGGTCTGGTATGCCCATAAGGCATCATCAAGCTTTGCAGCCCAATCTTTCCTACTTGCACTAACCTTCTTCTCCAGAATCTGTTTTATCTCTCTATTTGACACTTCAACTTGTCCACTAGTCTGAGGATGATAGGCGGTCGCAACCTTATGTTTGACCCCGTATTTCGCTAAGATATTGTCCAACAACTTGTTACAGAAATGGGTGCCCCATCACTTATCATCACTCTCAGAGTTGAGAACCTTATAAAGATATGCTTTTTCACAAAGTTAACCACAACCTTGGCATCATTGGAAGGAAGAGCAATGGCCTCCACCCACTTCGACACATAGTCAACGGCCACCAAAATATACTTGCACCCATTGGACGGGGGAAACTGACCCATGAAATCAATTCCCCACATATCGAAGATTTCAACCTCCATAATACCATGCAATGGCATCTCATGCCTTTTTGTAATAGTTCCCGTTCTCTGGCATATATCACACTTCCTCACGAACTCATAACATATTTAAACAACCTAGGCCAATAGACACCCGATTGCAACACCTTGGTTGCCATTTTTTCACCCGTATGATGACCGCTATAAGGTGACGCATGACAGTCATGTAAGATAGCATTTATTTTAGATTCGGGAACACATCTTCTCATTAGCTGATTGGTACAAGATTTGAACAGAAATGGCTCATCCCACACATATGATCTCACATCTTGCAAGAACTTCCTTTTAGCATGAGGTTCAAGGTCAGGCTGCATTTTACCACTTGCCAGATAGTTTACAAAATCTACATACCATGGCACCTCCCCAACAGTAACGGCCAACAATTGCTCATCCGGGAAGGTTTCCTTGATGACATCTCCTTCAGCTACATGATTCCGAATTTCTAGCACGGACAAGTGATCGGCCACTTGATTCTTTGTTCCTTTACAGTCTCGGATCTCCAAGTCAAATTCTTGCAAGAGTAAAACCTAACGGATTAGCCTTGGTTTAACATCTTTCTTTTTGAACAAATACCTAATGGTTACATGGTCTGTGTAGACGATGACTTTGGTGCAAACCAAATAGGCCCAAAATTTATCGAATGCCCACACTACAACAAGCAACTCCTTTTCAGTCACAATATAATTTATTTGAGCCTAAGTGAGAGTCTTGCTTGTGTAGTAAATGGAGTGAAATATTTTGCTCCTCCTCTGGCACAATACGGCCCCAATTGCACCATCACTAGCGTCACACATCAGCTCGAATGGCTCGTTCCAGTCAGGAGCCACTATGGTTGGTGCACTCACTAACTTCTTTTTCATCTCCTCGAATGCTTTCAAACAAGCATTGTCAAACTTGAACGACACATCCTTTTCTAACAACTTGCACAAAGGAGAGGAAATATTTGAGAAATCCTCGGCGATAAAAACATGCATGTCCCAGAAAACTCCGAACTCCTTTCACTGAAATTGGAGGTGGCAACTTTTCAATTGCTTCCACCTTAGCCTTGTCAACTTCCAGTCCATCTTTGGACACCTTGTGCCCCAGCACTATACTTTCACGTACCATAAAATGGTACTTTTCCCAATTCAGTACCAGATTAGACTCCTCGCACCTAGCAATCACTTTAGTAAGATTGGTCAAGCATTCATCAAAAGAGGGAACAAAAGCAGAAAAATCATCCATAAAAACCTCCACAAATCGTTCCACCGTATCGGTGAAAATAGCCATCATATACCTTTAAAAAGTCGCAGGTGCATTACATAATCTAAATGGCATTCTCTTAAATGCATAAGTGCCATAAGGGCATGTAAAAGTAGTTTTTTCTTGATCTTCCCGAGCAATAGCAATCTGATTATACCTCGAATAGCCGTCAAGAAAACAATAGTATTTTTGTCCGGCTAACCTGTCAAGCATTTGATAAATGAAGGGGAGAGGAAAATGATCTTTTCGTGTGGCATTATTCAGCTTCCTTTAATCTATGCATCTTCGCCAACCAGTCACAGTCCTGGTTGGGATTAATTCATTTTGTTCATTCACTACAACAGTCATACCCCCTTATAGGTATACATTGGACAGGGCTTACCTAGTTACTATCAGAGATAGGAAATACTATACCTGCGTCGAGCCACTTAATCAATTCTTTTCTTATCACCTCTTTCATGATTGGATTTAGGTGGCGTTGATGTTCCATGCTAGTCTAGTGTCCCTTCTCCATGAGTATTTTTTGCATACATCATGCGGGGCTAATACCCTTTTATGTCGGACATTGTCCAACCAATAGCATGCATGTGCTCCCTCAACACCCTTAACAACTTTTCTTCCTGCAAGTGAAACAAATGAGAAGAAACAATCACATGTAAAAGTGTTATAACTTCCCAAATATGCATAATGAAGATGAGATGGTAAGGGTTTAAGTTCCAGTTTTTGGGCCTCCTCAATAGAGGGTTTAGGGGACTGGCTGATTGGCCTATCCAGAGGCTCAAATTGGGATCTTTCTCCTATGTATTCACAAGATGCATCCAGAATTTGCATCATCTCCTCAACCTCTTCTTCAAGTTCCAAGTGATTGAACAACATCAATGCCTTTTCTAGTGAATCTTCTTTAAACGCACTTGGCTCCACAACTGGTTCATTTATCTCGACCACAGAAATCATGGCAAGGTCCTCGTAATGATGAGGCAACTGAATGGCTCGATATACATTGAAGACTGCTTCTTCACTGTCCACCCTCATGATCATCTTACCTTCTCGGACTTT
Source organism: Nicotiana tabacum (assembly GCF_000715075.1). Classification (NCBI taxonomy): domain Eukaryota; kingdom Viridiplantae; phylum Streptophyta; class Magnoliopsida; order Solanales; family Solanaceae; genus Nicotiana; species Nicotiana tabacum. The sequence goes on along the minus strand of NC_134098.1, from coordinate 117,147,098 downwards.
GATAATTGCATCTCCAAAGGCCAAGAGAGGTCGTCCGAAGATGATAGGAACTAACTCATCAGCCTCATAGTCCAGGATGATAAAATATGTAGGGAAAATAAACTTCCCAATCTGCAGCAAGACGTCCTCAGTTACCCCATCAGGATAAATATAAGATCTATCAACTAAATGTAGCATCATGGTGGTGGGTCTCGGAGCTCCTAAGACCAATTGTTTGAACACTGATGTCACGACCCAAAATCTAACATATCGTGATGGCGCCTATCGTGGTACTAGGCAAGCTGACATTTATGAAATAACTCCAAGACTTGACAGAAAATAGATTTAAAATAGTTTAAATGACAACAACTTCTCATAAACAGGATAGAAAATCCAAAATACAACACGAAAATTCCCAACATCGGGGTTTCACTGAGTACATGAGCATCTACACATCACAAGTTTGGAAAAAACTGTCTAATATAGTTTGAACTAAATACAATAAGCGGGAAGATAGGGAAGGAGAGACAAGGTCTGAGAAGTGCCGGCAGCTACCTCGAAACCTCCAGAAGATCAACTGTGCACGGAAATCAACACCCACTATGTCCGGGAATATCTGGATCTGCACAGAAAGTGCAGGTACAACCAACTCAGCAAGTAACAATACTAAATAAAGAACTGAAAATAGTGACGATCTTTGCAGTTATAGTTCAATTACAGTGATTTTAACATAGGAAGGTAGGCATGCTTTCAAGTCCGACAATTAAGGCCAAAATAGTAATTTCATGTAAAGTTCAACTGAAATAGAGTGTAATATCTTTCAAAAATTATCAAGACAATGATACATGGCAGCTAAGTGCAACAAGTATGAAATCAAATGCATTCTCTTAGGGGCACATTCACTCATCCCTCCTATTCACTCAGCACTCGGCACTCGGCATTCACACTCAGTAGGTACCTGCGCTCACTAGGGGTGTGTGCAGACTCCGGAGGGGATCCTTCAGCCCAAGCGCTATAATCCGCACAGACAACTCACGTGTTGCACGGACAACTCACGTGCTATAATATAATATCTGAATTCGTACGGACAACTCACGTGCTGCACGAACAACTCACGTGCTATAGTATAAAATCTGGATCCGCACGGACAACTCACGTGCTATAGTATAGTACCTCACAATCAGGCCCTCGGCCTCACTCAGTGATCAACCTCTCCAGTCTCTCAGTCTCTCAGAAATCATAATAAGCAGCCTAGACAACAATGATATGATGCATAAAAATGAACAATAGAGGCTGAGATGTAATATACAAATAAATTGTGATTGAGTACAGACAGCAATTTAGCAGATAATTCAACATGTACATGACCTCTGTGGGTCCCTACAATTCACACACGTAGTTTAAACATGATTTGTGGTTCAATTTCTCTAATACATGGAGAATAAATAGATAACAACAGATTATTCACTACACAGTCCCATGAAATTTGACCAAGTCATAATACCTACGGGGTTTCCCACACGTCCGTCACCTAGCATGCGCGTCACCTCAAAACCAAATACATGACACGTAATACGGGGTTTGTACCCTCAGAACCAAATTTAGAACTGTTACTTACCTCCGTCCAAGCCAAATATCTACTCCAACACACCCTTGCCTCGCGAAACGGCCTCCGAATGCCTCGAATCTAGGCATAAACAATGCGATATAATCAATACGGGCTAAAGGAATCAACTCCATAAGAAAATGCTAAGTTATTAATGAAATTCAAAAATTGGCTCAAAAGCCGGCCCTGGGCCCACGTCTCGAAATTCGATAAAAGGCACAAAACCCGAAAGCCCTCTCAACCACGAGTCTAACCATACCAAATCTATCAAACTCCGACACCAAATTGTCACCCAAATCCCCAGATCAAACTCTCCAAATCCTTAGCCTCAAACTCCCAATTTACACCTTAAATACACACTAACTAGGTGGGAATAGCAATGGGGAAGCAATATTATTGATCAAGGGACTTACCTCAAGAATTCCCTCGAAAACCCTCTCAGAAATCGCCTAAACCGTGCTTGAAATGTTTGAAATGAAGCCAAAAATCGCGAACCCTTGTTTTAATAATCTGCATAGGCTTTACGCACTAGCGGTCATATATCCACACCTGCGGAACCGCTTCTGCGGTCAATTCCCCGCTTCTGCGGAAGCCACTTAAATTCCTCAGGCCCACATCTGCGCTCCATGTTCCGCACCTGCAGAGCCGCTTCTGCGGACTTTCACCCTCTTCTGCGAAAACAGGCCCCTCTCTCAATTTCGCATCTGCAGAGCCTCGCTCGCACCTGCGGGCTCATATATGCGGTAAAGTTCTCGCACCTGCACCCTACCCAGGCCTGCCCAGCTCTACTTTTATGTAAACCCAACCTCATCTGGGGAAATGACCTCGCACCTGCGACCTCTTCTCACCTCCTTCCTGGCCTCTTCTGCGAGACTGCACCTGCGATCCCCACTCCACAGGTGCGATTACACCAGAAGCTGGTGAGCTTCAACACTTCCCTTAAACTTTAATTCGATCCGTTAACCATCCAAAATCATCCCGAGGCCCCCAGGACCTCAACCAAACATACCAACAAGTCTTAACACCTCATACGAACTTAGTCGAGCCTTCAAACCACCTCGAACAACATCAAAAACACGAATCGCACATAGGTTCAAGCCTAATGAACTTTAAACTCCCAATTTCTACAAACGATGCCGAAACCTACAAATCACCTCTGATTGACCACAAATTTTGTACACAAGTCGCAAATGACACCACGTACCTACTCCAACTTCCGAAATTGGGATCCTACTCCGATATCAAAAAGTCCACTCCCGATCAAACTTCCCAAAAATTTGACTTTCGCTATTTCAAGCCTAATTTCACTACGGAGCTCTAAATCACAATCCGGACATGCTCCTAAGTCCAAAATCACCTAATGGAGCTAATGAAAACATCAAAACTCTGTTCCGGAGTCATTTACTCAAAGATCAACATTCTGTCAATTATTTCAACTTAAGCTTTCAACCTTGAGACTAAGTGTCTCATTTCATCCTGAAATCACACTGGACCCGAACCAACTACCCCGGCAAGTCACATAATAGTTATAAAGTATAAAATGAGAATTAAATGGGGGGAACGAGGCTACAACTCTCAAAATGACTGGTCGGGTCGTTACAAGTGACAACGGCATCAGATTGATACTTGCACCCAAATCACACAAGGCTCTACCCACATCGATCTCACCAATCCTCACGGGGATGGTAAAACTACTCGGATCCTTAAGCTTTTGTGGAAGCTTGTGTTGAATCCTGAAAGTACACTACTTAGTAAGTGTGGTGGTTTTAAACTCAGTTAATCTCCTTTTATTTGCCATTATATCCTTAATATATTATGCAGATTTTGGGACATCACAGAGCATGTCCACCAAAGGGATGTTCAAGTGTATCTACTTCAGCATATCTAGAAATTTGTGAAACATGTGGTCATCATTCTTCTTTCTCAATCTTTGAGGAAAAGGGGGTGGCACACTCTCTGATATTTGCTCAGAATTTGTTTTGTTTCTCTCATCTACCTCTATAGGTTTTGGCACCCTTTCTTCTTCGAGCCCAGATGACTCATTTTTCTTCTTAGGCACTTGTACCAACTCTCTCCCATTTATCAACGTCATAACATTGACTTGAGGATTTTTCTTTGTATCACTTGGGAGAGCTCCAACAGGTCTAGTGTTCTGATTGTTAGCCATTTGCCCAAACTGCCTCTCCAGATTTCTGAACTGTGTGCGTAACTGTTGATTCTCAGCCATAACTCGTTGATTCTCATCCATCACTTTCTGATTATTTATCAAGAGATTTTTCATTATGTCAGTCAAACTCTCCTCTGCTTGCTGTGGGGGTTTAGGTGGCTGATTGTAATTAGCTTGAGGCCTATTATTCTGATTTCCACCCCAAGAAAAGTTAGGATGATTCCTCCTGTTCGGATTGTATGTGTTACCATATTGAGCATTTTGATTCATCGGCCCTCTAGCTTGTTGCCCCACAGAGTAGATAGACTCAGGATTCGTGGGGTATATGTCACTTGTGTGGCCTTCACCACATAACTCGCAGCAAGTAGACATTTGTTGCATATGTTGCATCTGTTGCGCTTGGTGCATTGTCTCTTTATTCATCTGATTTGCTAATCTCGCTATATCTTCCCTCAAGGATGAGAAATCATCCAGCTCAATTACACCTGCTGCCTTCTGTTTAAGTGCTCTTCGTGGTTTCCTATCTCCTTGCCAAATATTATCATTAGCAGTGAAATTGTTTAGTAGGATCTGGATTTCACTATACGGTCTTGCCATGCAAATACCCCCACATCCTGAGTCAAGATTCATCTTTGATGTCTCATCCGACCCATCAACGAAAGTGTGACCCAAAACCTTATCAGTATGACAAAGATATGGGCAGTCTCTGAGTAGCTTCTTGTATCTTTCCCAAGCATAACGAAGAGTCTCGCCATCTCGTTGTTAAAACCCAAGAATCTGTCTCCTCAGTGACTTTGTCTTCTTAGTGGAAAAAACTTGATTAAGAATTTTCATGCTAGATCATCCCAAGTGTGGATGGAGTTGGCTTCCCCCAGCAGTGAAAAGGGAAATAGTGCCAGTCTGACGTAGTCATTGGAAACATTCGGATAATTATAAGTATCCGTAATTTTCAGAAAGTTCTGAATGTGCCACTGTGGATCTTCATGAGATAGACCCACATACTGCCCTGTGGACTGAATCAGTTGTACCATGTACTGTTTGAGCTCAAAGTGACCCGTTATATCAGGCGTCACTATAGCCTGAGTCATATTTGCAATATTAGGCCTTGCAGTCTCTATCACTGGTCGCTCTTCATTACTTGCCATCTTAAGTGGTTGAGGTTGAACTACGGTGTCCAACTCTCCTTTTGTTCTAGTTCTAGCTTCGTCTTCCCTCCTTACCCTGTGACGTGTTCATTCTATTTCAGGATCAAGAGGTAGGAGGTTGTTCGTGCTTCTACTCCTCCGCATTCAAGAGAGGGGCTTGTGTTAACACAAATAAGCAAAATAAAAATTAAAACTTGAACAAATAACGAATAAAAGCTTAGCTTAGATAAACAATCAATAACTAAGTCCCCGGAAACGACGCCAAAAACTTGTTGGTTCCCCAAGTACACGCAAGTTTACGTGGCTTTCAAGTAATAAAGTGACTCAAAAGTCGGATGTCGAACTCACAGAGAGTTAGATTAATCGTTAACTAAGCTAACTAAAATCAATTAACTGTCCAAGATACCCAAAAGTGTTGTTTTTCTACTAAACTACTTTTGCAAAAATTAAACAAGTACTTAGCTAATTTATCAAGGATGCAAATGTGTGTTTTTGGATTTTACTCAAAGGAGATAAAGATTCCAGGATTGTGGTTGATTTATCAATCCAATTACGTTCAATAATCACACTCGTTAATCCAGATTATCTATGGTTGCTAATTGACTGGATGGTTTATATGAATAGCATGTTCCCACAATACTATTCGTATATCCACAATATATCAATCCTATATTCCTATGGTATTGAGTCTATCATGAACGAATATAATACGTTATTCAACTAAGCAAGACTGTTAGGTATATTCCTATCTTAACCGCGAAATCGTTCCCTGAGCCACGGGTTCAGAAACAAGCTCTCTTTAATTCTATTCTAATCTACCCAAGCATAGTATAGATAGTAGGGTAAATTAGTAGCTACAACAAGTCACAAGTTAAAACTAGAATTAACGAAACAACCACAAGATGATAATCCGAATTAACGAAGATATAATTAGTAAACGTTAATAATTATGTCAACCACAATCCTAGAAACTAGAGTGCTTAGCCACTCATGTTAATAATTTTCCAAGTATTTTGCATAAACAAATTACAAAGAAAAGATGAAGGAATGAAGAGCTCGATGATTTTCTCCTCCAAAAGTTGTTCCACGTGATGTTCTCTCCTCCAAATAATGTCCAATCCCTAAAAAATGGTTTTAGAATCCCTTTTATACATGTTGGGGACGTGTAGGGTTGAAATCCCCAAGTCCCGGCCGAATTAGGACAAAATCCGTCCTTTGGCGTCACACTTCGCTCCTGGCGCGGAACTGGACAACAAAATTTTTGGTCTTCTGTTAATGGTGTTTTGGTTAGTGCCTGGCGCGAACCTGAACAATGAATATTTTAGCCTATTGTCAACGGCATTTTGGTTGGTGCATGGCACCAATCTAGGCACCAACTTATACTTCCTCCAAATTCTTCCCTTTTTGACGTCAATTTGCATGCAAACTCCCCAAATCACTTCCAATTGACTCCTACACATATAAACACCATTATTAAACTCGAGTCACAAATATTCACACCAAATATAACAAGATAAAGTCATAATGCAAGGCAAATTACATGCAAAAATATGGAATTTTATCCAAACATCAATATATATACATTATGTATGTTATATACAAAAATTAAAAAAAATTTATACATTTGTTCGGCAACCGAATGTAAATAGTTTCTAACGCGGGCTAAAAGTTAAAAAAAGGCCAAACATTTTCTACCCAAGTTCATATGTCCCCAATGGTCCTTGTATCATTTTTAGCTAGATTAACATAATACTGGCATTCCAACTACAGTTAATTTTGATAAATCATCGTTAATTGCAGATATCCCCTTGAAGATGACAAACCAAATAGAGCTTATGAAGAATTACCCAAGCAAGTGTAACTTTGGAAGATAAAATAGCCTATCATTATATTCTTGTATATCAAGTTTAGCGACTTCCTATACATATTAAGACACAACTCCTCTAGGTGGCAAAATGGATAAAAAATAATAATTATCTATCCATATTATGAGGCGATGAATTGAACTTAGATACGTTGTTCATGTTCTGGTGTTTCTTAAATGGTCGAAACTAGGTTCATCTATCGTATGACCAGTCGAGACTGAAACGTGATGGGTCGAAGCTCGACCCCGAGTTATATCAAACCAAGGCAAGAAGTTAAAACATTGAGCTCGTGACTCCGGTACCGAACAAGATTGAGGGAACTTTATCGAGCCAAATAACGGAAGGCGGAAATATCCACAATCAGTGGAGATCACGACGGAAATCTCGGCATGTATCGAGGAGAGGCCGATTAATTAGCAAATCATGAGTTGTTTTTCCTTTTATAGAATTGTATCAAGAGTATGGCTCCCCTACTATATAAAGGAAGGTTTGATCATTTGTAAAAGACATTGAAAGATGCATCCTAAAGCAATACACTATTATTTCTAGTTCTTATTATCTTGTCCTTTTATTCCGACATCGATTGAGGCATTTCTTGACTTGGGAGTGACCAACCTTCAAGGCTAAGGTTGTCCAATTTGTGTGGTTTGCATTTATTTTCTTCTCATTAATTTCAATATTAATATGTTCTTCCAATTTGTATCAAGTTATATCATGTATGCTTAAAACCGCGTTTAAATTCAATTGTTATCGGATTTTAGGATAAACAGTTTGGCGCCCACCGTGGGGTTGAGGATAATAGTGATTATTTGATACAAATCTCTATAACACACACTGCTTTACACTTTATCTTTGAAGTGTCTTTGATTCCAGGCTAAAATACAAAAATGTCAAATTCTCAATCAGCACCTCTGCACATTGACAACGAGTCTAGTCACCAAGATGAAAATAACAACATAGTATCTGGTAACGAGATACCACCTGCTCATCCCGTTGGAATTTCGATCGTAGATCCGATTGATTCTAATTCACATATGGTTATCGATGCAAACTTGCCTACTGACCCCAAAAATAACACTCGTGGTGGAGCCCGATCGGCAACTCGAATCACACAGAACGTTGAAGGGGATGGGATCAACCTACGAGTGATCTTCGAAATGTTGTAGGCACAACAGGTAGAAATAGCCCATTTACAAAACCAAAATCGTGCACCAAGCAGGGTTGAGCCCGATCCTCCACAGGAAGTCACCCACAGGGATCAACCAGTCATGGAAAGGTCAAACGAAAATGAATCGGGGTCTAACCCCGAGATTATAAACAAGCTCGAGGAATTGATGAAACAGATAGAATCAGGGGAGAAGAAGATCGAGGCCAATGATAAAAAGGTGGAAATCTACAATTCCCGGGTAGATCAACTACCAGGAGCACCGCCGATATTGAAAGGCCCGGATTCCGAGAAGTTTGTGCAAAAACCTTTTCTCTCGAGCGCAGCTCCCAAACCAATCCCCATGAAGTTCTGCATGCCTGAGATTCCTAAGTACAATGGAGCGACCGATCCGAACGAACATGTCACCTCTTATACATGTGCTAAAGGAAATGATCTGGAGGATGATGAAATCAAATCCATCTTATTAAAGAAATTTGGAGAGACCCTGTCAAAGGGAGCCAAGATATGGTACCACCATTTACCACCTAATTCTATTGACTCTTTTGCTATGCTTGCAGATTCTTTCGTAAAAGCACACGCCGGAGCCATCAAGGCCGAAACAAGGAAGTCAGGCCTTTTCAACGTAAGGCAGAAGAACAATGAAATGCTTAGAGAATTCGTATCTCGATTCCAAATAGAACGAATGGACCTACTACCGGTCGCTGATGATTGGGTCGTTCAAGCCTTTACCCAAGAGCTCAATGTTCGAAGCTCGGTGGATTTACAACAGTTGAAACAAAATCTGATAAAGTACCCGGTTGTTACTTGGGCTGATGTGTATAATCGGTACCAATCAAAAATCAGGGTCGAAGACAATCAACTTGGGGCTCCTTCCGAGTCCGTTTATCCTATCAGACCCGTCGACAGAATCAAGAGAGATATTGACAGGGAACCAAGGTCGAACACAGATCGGTATCAACCATATAATGGGGATCAGAGAGGCAACGGGTTCAGGAAAAATTCTATGAGAAACGAAATGAGAAATGATCGAGGTCAGAACATCAGGGGACTTATGACCAAAAACGGCTTCAACAGGTCCATCGGGCCCAAAGACGCACCAAGGCTATCAGAATACAACTTTAATGTCAATGTTGCCGCCATTGTATCAGCTATCGAACGCATCAAAGATACCAAATGGCCTCGACCTCTACAGACCGATTCAACCCAAAGGGATCCTAACCAGATATGCAAGTATCATGGCACTCACGGTCACAGAACCGAAGATTATTGACAGTTGAGAGAGGAAGTAGCTCGTTTATTCAACAATGGGCACCTTCGAGAATTCTTGAGCGAGCGAACCAAGAATCACTTCAGGACCAGGGATTCTAACAAATAGGTAGAGCAAGAAGAACCTTAGCATGTCATCAACATGATCATCGGTGGGGTTAATATTCCACATGAGCCGATGCTGAAATGTACCAAGGTATCCATCACTAGGGAAAAATGGACTCGAGACTACGTATCGGAAGGAAATCTATCTTTCAACGACGAGGATGCATAAGGGATCGTACAGCCCCACAATGATGCACTGGTAATATCTGTACTCGTGAATAAAATTTGGGTTAAACGTGTGTTAATTGATCCAGGTAGCTCGGCCAACAGCATTCGATCAAGGGTCGTGGAGCAGCTCGGTCTACAAGACCAAATCATACCCGCAGTACGAGTCCTGAATGGATTCAACATGGCATGTGAAACCACTAAAGGGGAAATAACATTACCAGTCAATGCCATATATACCATCTAGGAAGCCAAGTTTTATGTGATCAAGGGTGACATGAGATACAACGCCCTGTTCAGGTGGCCATGGATCCACAACATGAGGGTAGTGCCTTCGACCCTTCATTAGGTATTAAAATTCCCGACACTAGGAGGGATTAAGATGATCGACGGGGAACAACCAACCGCAAAAGAGATGTTTGCAGTCGATGAAGTGATTCCGATATCAACTCTGGCAATATCAAAGAAACCAAGGTCGGAAGCAGAACAAGGGGCCAAATAGAAATCATCAATGCTAGACTCGACCCAACCAGATAAGTAGGGGACTGACGAAGACAACGATTACGGGGTCCCCCGATCCTTTATAGTCCCCGATGATTCCGATGCTACAAAATCAACAGTCTAAGAGCTGGAGCAGGTCATATTGATCGAACATCTTCCCGATCGAAAAGTATACCTGGGCACGGGGCTAACTCTCGAGCTCAGGAAAAAAACTCATTCAATTTCTTATAGCTAACATGGATTGTTTTGCATGGTCCCATCTTGACATGACAGGGATTCCCCCGGAGGTAACCACCTACAAACTAAGCCTGGACCCAAAATTCCCTCCGGTCAAATAGAAAAGGAGACCCCAGTCCGAGGTCAAACACGCTTTCATCAAGGCTGAGGTATCTAAACTCCTTAAAATAGGGTCTATTCGGGAGGTTAAATACCCGGATTGGTTAGCAAACGTAGTAGTAGTTCCTAAAAAGGGGAACAAACTAAGAATGTGTGTAGATTATAAAGATTTAAATAAGGCATGTCCCAAGGACTCTTTCCCTTTGCCTAACATCGATCGCATGATCGATGCCACGGCCGTCCACGAGATCCTCAGTTTTCTCGATGCCTACTCCGAGTATAACCAAGTAAGAATGTGCCTGGATGATCAGGAAAGGACCTCCTTCATCACTAAGTATGGCACATACTGCTATAACGTAATGCCATTTGGATTAAAACATACCGGAGCCACTTACCAACGCATAGTAAATCGGATGTTCGAAGAACAAATAGGAAAATCCATGGAAGTTTACACTGACGATATGTTACTAAAGTCCCTGCGAGTAGAGGACTATTTAAAGCATTTGCAGGAAACCTTCAGTGTATTGAAGAGGTACAATATGAAGTTGAATCCGGTAAAATGTGTATTCAGAGTCGATTCAGGTAAATTTCTCGGGTTCATGGTATCCAACCGAGGAATCGAGATCAACCCCGACAAGATTAAAGCTATCGAGGATATCACAGTAGTAGACAACGTGAAGGTCGTGCAAAGGCTAACCAGGCGTATTGCCGGCCTGGGGCGATTCATCTCGAGGTCCTCCGATAAGAGTCACCGATTTTTCTCATTATTAAAGTAGAAAAACAACTTCACATGTGAAATTGTAGTTAGACAATCTATTAGGACTGTGAAATTGACTAATAACGAGGCCGAATATGAGGCCATGATTGCAGGTCTCGAACTAGACAAAAGCTTGGGGGATGAGGTGATCGAAGCCAAGTGTGACTCCCTCCTCGTGGTAAACCAAGTTAATAGAACATTAGAGGTCAGAGAAGAACAAATGCAAAGATACCTGGATAAGTTACATGTAGCATTACATCGGTTCAAGGAGTGGACCTTACAACACGTCCCCCGAGATCAAAACAGTGAGGCTGATGCCCTTGCTAACTTAGGATCATCGGTCGAAGACAACGAGCTTAATTCGGGAGAAGTAGTGCAACTCATGAGATCGGTTCTAGAAGAGGGGCATGCCGAGATAAACTCCACAAGCCTAACTTGGGATTGGAGAAACAAATACGTAGAATACCTGAAAATCGGCAAATTGCCCTCGGATTCAAAAGAATCAAGGGCCCTCCGTACAAATGGAGCCCGGTTTTGTTTGTCTGAAGATGGAACTTTATTCAGAAGAATGTTCGATGGCCCGCTGGCAATATGTCTGGCCCCAGGAGATACTGATTACGCTCTGAGGGAAATTCACGAGGGCACCTGCGGAAACCACTCGGGTGCCGAATCATTGGTTTGAAAGGTGATCAGGGTAGGTTACTATTGGATCGACATGGAAAAGGACGCGAAGGAGTTCGTACGAAAATGTAATGGATGCCAATGACATGCTCTGATGATACACAAACCTGGGGAGCTGCTACATTCGGTTTTATCGCCATGGCCGTTCATGAAGTGGGGAATGGACATCGTCGCCCCCTTCCATGGGCACCCGGTAAGGCCCAATTTATTTTGTTTATGACTGACTATTTTTCTATGTGGGTGGAAGCTCAGGCGTATGAAAAGGTCAGGGAGAAAGAAGTCATCAATTTCATTTGGGACCATATCATATGTCGGTTCGGAATACCGGCCGAGATCATGTGCGATAACGGGAAACAGTTCATCTGTAGCAAGGTGACCAAATTTCTCGAAGACCACAAGATCAAAAGGATCCTATCAATGCACTACCACCCTAGTGGGAACGGAAAAGCCGAATCGACCAACAAAACCATACTCCAGAACCTTAAAAAGAGGTTGACCGACGCCAAAGGAACCTGATTTGAACTCTTGTCTGAAGTACTTTGGGCATATCGTACGACCTCGAAGTCTAGTACCGAGGCCACCCCGTTCTCATTAGTTTATGGAGCCAAAGCTTTGATACCAGTCGAGGTCGAAGAGCCAAGCATCATATTCTGATATGCAACAAAGGAATCAAATGACGAGGCCATGAATACGAGCCTGGAGCTATTAGATGAAAAGCGTGAAAGCCGTCCTTGTTCGGTTGTCTGCCCAAAAGCAGCGGATTGAGAGATAATACACAGGAGGACCAACCTTCGGTACTTCAATGTCGGGAACTTAGTGCTAAGGAAGGTCACATTGAACACCCGAAACCCAATCGAGGGAATGTTTGGGCCGAACTGGGAAGGGCCATATCATATCATCGAAATCACTAGAAAAGGATCCTACAAGCTCGGGATGATGAATGGTGAACAAATACCGAGCAATTGGAATGTAACTCACCTAAAATGCTATTACTTCTAAGGTACGACCCCGTTCGATTTCTTTTGTTTATATTTGGGACTAACTCTTGCAGGTAATCGATGAGGAAAAGTACGAAATTTTAGATCTGAAAGCACGAGTTGCACTCTTTTTCCTTTGAACCGGTTTTGTCCCAAATGGGTTTTTCGATAAGGTTTTTAATGAGGCAACAAGTAAATCGTGTTAACTTAGAATCGAAGGCCGGCAATGAACCGGTAACAGTAATCAAAACAGTATTCGACGCCTTACTTCAATTAACCTCAAACACTGGGGGCATTACCCTCCGATATCGACTTTAGCATGGAAAGAGATTTCAGAATTGAAGGGTCTCGATCGATAGGATTCAATGTAAGGGCCAAACGGTCAAATGAACAGTGCCCACGTAGACTGCTCGAACCCTATCGCAAAGCATGTGCACATATATCCTGATTATGCACAAGAATAAAGAGAAGTCTCTTCCTTGTAATCATCTTATATTTTAATTTCTTCTTTACATTCCTTAAAGAATTTCCTACTTCTGATCCCCTAAAGGTAACAAGACCAAGGGCCATTTAGAATCGGAGTTTGAATGATCACTCTCTCACTAGGGGACTGCCGTCCGAAAACAAGCTCGGACGGCCCAAGCTACTAGACCTCGGGAGCATAAGACCTATTAGGTAACCCCCCAATTTTAAAGGCCACGGCCATCCCTGCTCGGGGACTGTTATCTTGGGCAAGCTCGAATAACTCAGGAAAGCAAGTCTAATGGGCGTCTCCCGAACTAAAAGGCTACGACCACATTAATACGGCTCGGAGACGTTCGAGACCCGTAACAAAAACTAGGCCTTCAAAAAAGAAAATTTTTTATAACTGGTTCTAAAGGATACCCTCAACAAACTATAAACCTAAACTATTTTGGGAAAAGACTTCTGTAACACCGAATCCCTATAATGCCTTAACACAAAGTAACATTAAAGGCAAGGTTTGTTTGAACCTTTGAACATAACCTATTTCATGCTAAGGCATTCCGACCTTTTTACAAACACAAATGATAAAACAAAGAAAAAATCCAAAAGCTGAAAGGGAAAGAAAGTCTTGTATATATTTACCAAAAATTCTTTTTACAAGGGCCAAATGGCCCCGATACAGAAATTTACAATAGCCAAAATGGCAAAGACAAAATGTCCAAAAAGATCCTATGTGGCCTAATCTTCACCGGGAGCCGCGTCGTCGCCTTCGGGGCCTTCGCCGCTTTCGGGCACATCCAAGACTTCAGATCAATTGGAATCCTCCTCCTCAGGATAAGCCATCTTCCTGGCCTTGGCCTCGGATACCTTGGCATTCTCGATCTCAGCCAGCAGGTCGAAACCTTGAGCTTGAACTCCTTCGAGGGCCTCCCTTCGAGATTGCCACCTCATATGTTCCACCAAGTTTTTCGCTTGGACCTGAACTGCCTCAGCATCGGCCTTATGTTGGTTTCCCCTGCTTATCAACCTCGGCCTTAACTGCAGCAACCTCCGACTTGGCCATCTCAAGTTCCTTGGCCATACGTTTTCGGCCAGAAACCGCCGAGATCAGATGTGACTGGAGTTCCTAGATCTTCTTGACCTGCACCAAGATTTTTTCTTTTGCAGCCCGGAGCTGGACCTTAGTCGAAGCTAGTTGTTCTCGGGTGGTCTCCTTTTCCGAGGCCAGGCGGTCCATATTCTTCTTCCATTCTGCGGCCTCAGCTTTCACCGTGTCCACCTCTACCTGGAGTTGCTTGATCTAGTCAAGTCTTTTCTGGACCTGCAGGTTCGGGTCGTTAGCCAGTGTGTCTGAATCATCATTACTAAGTTTGAATACTCATCTTACCTGCCCGACCAGATCGGCGTGTTCCTTCCGAGCCGCCTCTAACTCGGCCTGGATTTTGTCACTAATAAGCTTATAGGTGTCCCTTTTCTCAGTTAGCTCTCGAACCTCGACCTTGTGTTGGGATAACTCCTCCCGATATCCGATATAGCGAGGAAAGTTTCATGGTGAAGTACTGAGGCCTGCGAGTATAAAGAAAAGTGTTACGATTATTTATAGCTTAAAATCTAAAGTACTTAGTAAAGAGGCACTCGAAGTTACCCGATTCAATGCCTGTTGAGCTTCATTGAATAGGCAGGACGCTTCCACCTCGTCCATCTTGGCCTGGTCCTCTTCGGTCACCAAGCATCGAAGATAGCTAGCAAACCCCATGGGGTCAGAGAGAATGCGGGCATCCTCTGGGATAGAGATAACTATTGACCATTTTTAGGCAGGATCAGCGCTCGGAGCCGGGAATCGATCCACTAACCTTGGGCTCGAAGAAGGCCTTCTAGCCCCCAAAGACGGTGCTTTCTTTGGCACCATAAATCACCAAACCCGATAACATCCTCCGAGACGGTACATAATAAGCCATCGAAGAAGTTATTGAGATCTGAGGCCCCTCGTGCAAACGATCTTTTAGCATACCGCCCTCGTTGATCATGGAGTCGGAGAATAGAGGAGACCCGGTGAGATCAATCGCAGCAGGCGCATCTTTCGGAGCACTCTCCCATGCTCGAAGAATATTGGCCTCGGCTTCCTCTTTGACCTTCCTAGCTTGGGGCATAGCGGCCTCACCCTTCTCCGATTGAGGGACCTTGGTGACTGCCCTCTCAGCAGCCTCCCTGGCTTGGGGTAATACGGTGTGGGCTCGCACCCGAGCCACCAGCTCGGAATCTTCTTCTTCTTCGGACTCATCCCTCAGTCGGTGGACTAAGTCCGATGGGAGGGCGCCGATGCTTTCTTTGGGTTTGAGCGCCTACCTCTTTTTCGGTTTCTGCTTCTCCGAGTTCGGGGAACTCGGAGCCCCTTTTCTCTTCCTCTCTTTATCCTGCTTCGGAGCAGGAGATTGGGAGAGGACGTGTCACGACCCAAAATCCATTAAAGATTGTAATGGCGTCGGACACCGCTGTCAGGCAAGCCAACAATACGTACTTAGCTTAATTACCCATTTTAAAGGATTTAAAATCAAAATTTCTTTAATGAAATAATAAAAATAAAACTCATAGAGTAAGTGATAAATATTTTTAGCAACTACATTTCTAAACAACTCACAACCATTCCCAAAACCCGGTGTCACAAGTACATGAGCATTTACTAGGGAATTAAAATTTAAAATACAGCATCTGTCCAGAATATAAATTAGACAGGAAAATATAATATCTCTGAAGGAGACTCTGTTGGTTACTGATTATAGTATAGAATGCAGTTCACCTAAGTCCCCACATTTGTAACTACACCTCTGCGCTCACAAGGTCGCTAGACATATATGTACTTGCACAATAAAATGTGCAGCAAGTGCAGCATGAGTACGAAAATAACGTGTACCCAGTAAGCATCAAGCCTAATCTCGAAGAGGTAGAGACGAAATGGCCGACTCTGACACTCACTAAGAGTCAATAATAATAAATGAAATAGCAATATTTAGATCAACATGATTTATAGAATTTACAATGATTTTCTTTAACTAGCAGAAATAATTAAATTCCTTCAATTCCAATAAATTTCCAATTTATCAATTAGCCTCAATTACAGAAATAATAATAATTTCCTTAACAAACAGAGATAAATAAATTCTTTAAAGTCCAATAATTTCCAAATTTCAATTAGCTTCACAAGCTGAAATAAACTATCAAAGTATCGTGTAATTATTATTATTATTAAGTACAATTTCTGTCGAGGTCGTATGGCCTGATCCAGAGTTTCGTGTACACTGCCGAGGGACGTGCGGCATGATCCATAGATGCATCTATCCTGCCGAGGCGTTCGGCCCGCTCCATAATAAAGGAGAATATTTTCTTATGTACCTCCGGAATGAGAGTATATTTATTATAACATAAATTCAGGAGGAAGAATAATTTCTCTTAATAATTAATTAATTTAAACAGAAATTCAAGCATATGAGATTTCCATCCTTTAATATTTTTATCTAACAATTCACAACATATATATAAATATATCAAATAATTTAATTAAGTAAAGACTACCATTTACACAAGTAATTCATGCTTTTGAGTCCTAAACTACCCGGACTTTAGCATTAATAGTAGCTACGCACGGACTCTCGTCACCTCGTGCGTACGTAGCCCCCACAATTAGCAACAATTATTTAATTTAATCACCTATGGGGTAATTTCCCCCTCACAAGATTAGACAAGAGACTTACCTCGTCTTGCTCCAATTTAATCCATTAGTAGGCCTTTTCCTCGATTATCCAACTTCAGTTGGCTCGAATCTAACCAAAATAATTCGATACAATTACTAAATTTATAGGAATCAATTCTATAAGGAAATACTACATTTTCAATAAAAATCCCGAAATTAATTAAATATTCGTCAGTGGGGCCCACGTCTCGGAATCCGGTGAAAGTTACGAAATCCAACAACCCATTCAATTACGAGTCCAACCATACCAGTTTCACTCAAATCCGACTCCGAATCAATATTGAAATCTCAAAAATTCGTTTCTATGAGATTTCTAAAGGTTTTCCAAATTTAAATCTCAAAACACTAATTAATGGTGAAAACAATGATATACTTGTATATGTAGACCAAATCCGAGTTAGAATCACTTACCCCAATTTTTTTCCCTTGACAATCTGTCAAAAGTCGCCTCTTCTCAAGCTCAAGTTCGTCAAAAATGGCAAATGGGACGAATGTCCTCTTTTATAAGCTGCCCAGGAAGCCTTCGGAATTGAGCCTCGATCATGGCCCTCGAGCCTGGGACTCGATCATGCCCTCGAGCTTGGGACTCGGTCATGGCCTCGATCATGGCATCGAGCCTGGGACTTCGATCGTGACCCTCGATCTTAGGTCTTGATCCTGGCCCTCGAGCCTTGCCTTCGATCATGGCCCTCGAACTGGACCTTCGATCGTGGCTTCGATACTGAGCCTCGTTCCTGGCTTCGACTCAGGCCGTTGACCCTGGACTCGATATCTGGGCTCGATCTTGGGCTCGATCACAGCCCAGAATATCCAGCAGAAGGAAAAATTGCAGCAGCTTTTTAAGTCCAACTTTTGATCCGTTAACCATCCGAAACTCACCTGAGGCCCTCGGGACCTCAACCAAATATACCAACAAGTCCTAAAACATCATACAAACTTATTTGAAACCTCAAATCACCTAAAACGATGCTAAAACCATGAATTATGCTCCAATTCAAGCTTAATAAAACTTAGAATTTCCAACTTCTACCTTCGATGTTGAAACCTATCAAATCAACTCCGATTGGCTTCAAATTTTGCACACAAGTCATAAATGACATAATGGAGCTATGAAAATTTTCAGAACTGGATTCCGACTCCGATATCAAAAAGTCAACTCCCCGGTCAAACTTCCAAACTTAAATTCCTATTTTAGCCATTTCAAACCTAATTTAACTACGGACTTCCAAATAAAATTTCGAACACGCTCCTAAGTCCAAAATCACCATACGGAGCTGTTGGAATCGTCAGAATTCTATTCCGAGGTCGTTTTCTCAAAATGTTGACCGAAATCAAACTTGGCCTTTAAAGCCAACTTAAAGAACCAAGTATTCCGATTTCAACTCAAACACTTCCAAATCCCGAACCAACCATCCCTGCAAGTCATAATTTATAATAAGCACATTTAGGGAGTTTTATTTAGGGGAACGGGGTTCTAAAAGTCAAAACGACCGGTTGGGTTGTTACATTCTCTCCCACTTAAATATTCGTTAGTCCTCGAACGTGCTAAGGGGTGTTCCGGAGTTATCCAAAATCACTGTTTAACACCTTGTGCACCTACTCTTCCTACCATACCAAGTTGAGCACATTAACTCGGGCCAATTTGAAGATTCTCCTCTTTATTCAGGCAAATAAGCCTTAGAGCCAAATTCTAACATCCAGAATTCTCCACCATGCCTGTTTCCTACCTATGGACACCGTATCAATTACTACACAATGCACCAATACAGGATTGCATACTTTTGTTGAATTTAGACCCTGCACTGTGTCATTCACATGACCGTAATAATATCCTTCGATAATAATAGCCAAAATTCCACGAATCTAATGTTCACAGCATACCTCATGATACATATAAGTCCTGTTCCAACTCTTGAAATGCTTCCACGATGGAAGAAATGTGTAGAAATTCATAACCAACTGCCAAGTCAACAAATTATTGAGTTTCTCCCCTCGAAAAGAACCATTGCCTCATTATGGACCAAATAATGGTATTTTATCTTTATTATACTTCATATAATCTGATCGCATTTATCCCGGATCCAATAATCTCGTCTCACCCAGTATGAGCTGCTCAGGCAATAAGCCACCTCAGACACGATCAAAATGCCTCATATGATGCCACAATGAGCTAATAAGATACGGACTCGATTGCGATACATAAGAAAAATAAACTCTGGAAAGGATTACTCAACCCACGTGACTAATTAAACAATTGAATAGAATATAAGGGACTGTATTCAACATCACACTGTTGTGGCGTGCAACCCGATCCACACATGAGACCGTTGTGGCGTGCAACCCAATCTAAACAACATACTCGTGGCGGCGTTCCACCCGATCCGCACAAAAAGAATCTATAAGAACATACTTACCGAGCTAGAATGCTCACTACTGCAAAATATCCGAATATCGGACACAAGCACGCTAAGTGCATGATACCATCCCTGGGAGGACCGACAGTGCCATACACTACAAAATTCAAGCACAACTAAGGTGCGATATATTATCTGAATCTCGAGAGCCATCCTTCTCACATAACACCATTGATACGCAGAACCTCAACACATAAGAAATTTATCAAGTTGTTTCACAACTCTCACGGCACAATATATTATTACATGAAATAGCCGACGACGAAACGATATCCAACGTCCGAATACTCTTCCATAAGGAGCGCTATGCTGAATGAACACATTCGGCCTGATATAAAGTCCATATTCATATTTAAATCCATCCACAGACCTCAAGCCGATTCTGATCGCACCATACTAGGCTAATAAACATTCAAGGATCCATAATAACCCTTTTTCCCATAACACACAAGAATAGACATCATAATTGGAACAAACTTCCACAGTCCACAACCAAATGAACCGAGCGTCCTCCAGGCATAAATCCTTGAATTAGCGATATCGCTACAATCTTCATACTTGGTTTCAATCTTCACTCAATTAAGTGACTACATGCCACTCTTACACAATCTTTCCGTGAGACAAGCTCCCACGACCATTCCGCACCAGGTAACAAGTCTGCACACCCATGCTACCGGTTACTCTAATGTTGTAAGCATATCAAGATTCCATAAATCAATACACAAGGTCTCCTATACCTGACATCGAACTTAGGTGATGCCGAAAACAATACCATCTTACTTTAAACATCTAAATCATTTTCCTTCTCATCCGAGCTCATAACATCCTTGTCAACACCGAACCGAAATCTTGAATCCTCAACTTTCGAATTCCATGCTACTTAGTGCACTAAATCACGCAATGCGCGGGAGTATAGGAATTCCATCATAACTCCCGAACCACTAATAGGGTAAACACTTCATCATATAGAAACCTTCTACTTAACTCATTTCAAGAGAACCATTGCAACATATGATTGAATTCCCATATCTGCAGAAAATACCGGCCTCAAGTAGGGGTCTAAACTACCATAACTCTTCCGGGATCCCTCTACACATAACAACTTGAATTCCTCCAAATAAAATCAATTTCGGCGGCCGCCAAGCCTCGCACATACCGCTACAAATTACATGCATAACTTTTATGCCCTGAAGGAACTGATCATTGCCACCATCATGCCGATTCAACCATTGTTTGTTGACCCGTGTTTTTCTCAATTTATTCTCAACTTGCCTTAGAAATAATAATAACTCCATTCATTACATCACGAACTCAAATCCGTACTCATCCTGAGTGACCTTATTTCACGAGACTACGTTGTTTCACAACCCACTAATCATCTCATACTCTTCCTTGTGCGCACTTTTACATCTTTAATTGGTACACCAGTTCTATTACTTCTTTTATGAATCTAAAGTTATTTTCTTCCGTTTCTCTAATGCTACACCACAACCGAAAGATAACGCAGATTATTCCGAACCCCGTTTCATAATCTGCTGCAAAAGCTCGATACTCAACCATACTACGGACTCGAGATCCTTAGGCACCGTACTTTAAATTTTTGAACCCTCTAAGACCGTTATCGAGAGTCACTTGATCTGACGTATTCCTAAACATGGTCAAATCCAGGGCCCCGCTAGCACATGGACACTTTCTCAAGGAAACACCCGACTGTCTCACTTTCCCTGTGCATTACATCTACATAAAGCATAAACTCTGAGTCTTCCAAAAACCTGAATATGAATCGATAAGGCCAAATATGGCACACATTCCCCAAATCCTTTGCTCAAATTACCGCTGATGTTGTCTTCCCTTAGTTGCAATAACCCACCAATTCACCGATAACCAGGAACCTTACAAATAGACAACCATACAATCCAATTGTATATGGTGGGGCTCTCCCACTTAGCTTGAAACTAAAATTACATAACTCTGGAATCCACCGAGATTCTTTCTTCATCGTTGACATGATACGGCACACGCAACTTGCCAAATTTCTTGAAATCCTTCTATTAACCTTTAATAAACACTCCGAACCACTAGCCACATTTACATATTAAATCTCTTACCGGGTAACCAGTAGAATTCTTAGCAGAAGCTTCGTCAACACCACGCGACCGCTAACCTGCTCACAGGAAATAGCCCGCCTGTGGAAATTACATGCTGACATATTCCAACGTCGCTGCACTGGGTGAAATTTCTACGAAATCAGTAGATCATCCTGGGTCCGAGCTCATTTACCAGCTGCACCAGTTCGTTCACTCCTCATTGACGTCAACTAAAAGTGCGACAATACATTCCAATCCAAAGTCATGTTGTATCCTTCTTCATATCAAGCAACTCCCTCCTGTTGTATCCAATCTCCCTCGATATAGCAGCTAATATTACAACTTAAGTCCATAGACCTAGTCACTGTCCATTCTACATCCCAAATTACTCCAAACTTTCCTCAAGACGTGTAATCATCCTACCACGTAACCCATATGCTACCTTGCCACTCTCCTACATTGGTCAACCATCTTCTTTAAGCAGCTACTCGACTTATGTTTCTCACACTTGGCCTCCTAGAAACTTAACCACCACAAGACACCTTCCACAAGTCCTTCCTCATCTTTTGCTGCCCAGTTGTTGCCTTAACTCAAAATCAATTTCTGTAGCACTTGAACCAATAGGTCGTTACTGACTTTAAACCTTTCCGAGGATTATCAATCTCGAGCCATCAATACTAGGAACAACGCTTAAATCCTGAACCACTGCACACAGCGATCTCTAATAACTGCTTCCCCTTCATCAATTCCTAACACCCCACCGTGAAGGCTAGTTGAAGAAAACTATAACACCAGTAAACCTTAACACATTTAACAAGGCGATGACACCACATCAAAATTGAGAACTCTACCATGCTCGAAAATATCAGGCTTCGTTACTCTATCAACCCCAAACCTGAACATTCATAGCCTGATTGCCTTTTTCTCTGCTGGAAATAAAACATGGAACCTCTAAATTATGTACTGAGAAAAACCTTCTTTCAAGTCGTTTACTGCCCTGACACATAGACGGGCATTTTACCATTTCATAAACACTGTGCGATAACAATGCACGAATCATCATAACAATCAATGCCAAATCTCAAAACCTTAGGTAGTACTGATACTTAATTTGAAATGACAGAGCGGCCTTTCACAAGGCGACGACAATAGCCCAATTAATTACACAGGGAGAAGCATCTTGTACTACATCTGTAGTACCATTAAAAATTTCCTCGATCCCCAATTTATAACAAGCGCTTCACGTTGCATAAGATTGAGTAGGCAGGAAATGAAGGCATAAGCCTCAAAGAAATCAAATCGCATGATGAGGAATCAAAAAGGGAAGTATTCCTAACAGCCCTGTAGCCTCTCGAAGATAAGTACAAATGTCTCTGTACCGATCTGCAAGACTCTACTAGACTTGCTCATGACTCGTGAGACCTAAGTGAACCTAGTGCTCTGATACCATGTTGTCACGATCCAAAATCTATTAAAGGTTGTGATGGCGCCGGACACCTCTGTCAGGCAAGCCAACAATACATACTTAGCTTAATTACCTATTTTGATGGATTTAAAATCAAAATTTCTTTAATGAAATAATAAAAATAAAACTCATAGAGTAAATGATAAATATTTTTAGCAACTAAATTTCTAAACAACTCACAACCATTCCCAAAACCCGGTGTCACAAGTATATGAGCATTTACTAGGGAATTAAAATTTAAATTACAACATCTGCCCAGAATATAAATTAGACAGGAAAATATAATATCTCTGAAGGAGACTCTGTTGGCTGCGGATTGTAATATAGAATGCAGCTCACCTAAGTCCCCACATTTGTAACCACACCTCTACGCTCACAAGGTCACTAGACATATATGTACCTGCACAATAAAATGTGCAGCAAGTGCAACATGAGTACGAAAACAACGTGTACCCAGTAAGTATCAAGCCTAATCTCGAAGAGGTAGAGAAGAGATGGCCGACTCTGACACTCACTAAGAGTCAATAATACTAAATGAAATAAAAATAGAAATATCTAGATCAACATTTACAATGATTTTCTTTAACCAGCAGAAATAGTTAAATTCCTTCAATTCCAATAAATTTTCAATTTATCAATTAGCCTCATTTACAGAAATAACAATAATTTCCTTAACAAACGGAGATAAATAAATTCTTTAAATTGCAATAATTTCCAAATTTTAATTAGCTTCACAAGCTGAAATAAACTATCAAAGTATCGTGTAATTATTATTATTATTAAGCATGATTTCTGTCGAGGTCATACGGCCCGATCCAGAGTTTCATGTACACTGCCGAGGGATGTGCGGCACGATCCATAGATACATCTATCCTGCCGAGGCGTTCGGCCCACTCCACAAGAAAGGAGGACATTTTCTTATGTACCTCCAGAATGATAGTATATTTATTATAAGATAAATTCAGGAGGAAGAACAATTTCTCTTAACAACTAATTAATTTAAACAGAAATTCAAGCATATGAGATTCCATCCTTTAATATTTTTATCTAACAATTCACAACATATATATAAATATATCAAATAATTTAATTAAGTAAAGACTGCCATTTACACAAGTAATTCATGCTTTTGAGTCCTAAACTACCCGGACTTTAGCATTAATAGTAGCTACGCACAGACTCTCGTCACCTCGTGCGTACGTAGACCCTACAATTAGCAACAATTATTTAATTTAATCACCTATGGGGTAATTTCTCCCTCACAAGATTAAACAAGAGACTTACCTTGTTTTGCTCCAATTTAATCCATTAGTAAGCCTTTTCCTCGATTATCCAACTTCAATTGGCTCGAATCTAACCAAAATAATTCGATACAATCACTAAATTTATAGGAATCAATTCTATAAGGAAATACTACATTTTCAATAAAAATCTCGAAATTAATTAAAAATTCGTTAGTGGGGCCCACGTCTCGGAATCCGACGAAAGTTACGAAATCCGACAACCCATTCAATTATGAGTCCAACTATAATGACCTGACTTATCATTTTAAGAAATTACGCCTCGTCCAATGACTTAAGGTCTCGAGAAGCTTCACAATATGTATTATGACCCGCGTGTGTGGTCGAGTTTGGTTTTCAGAAGATTCGGAATTTAATTTAAAGAAACAAATTCTCATTTTGAAGTTTAAATGGAAAGAGTTGACCGGGGAGTTAACTTTAGAGAAAACGATCCCAGAATAGAATTTTGATGATGGCAATAGTTTCGTATGATGATTTCGGACTTGGGTGTATGTTCAGATTTGGATTTGGAAGTCTGTAGTACAATTCGACACATTTTGGCGAAAGTTAAAAAATAGAAGATTTTAGGAAAATCCTATCGAAGGGTGAATTTTTGATAACGAAGTCAGATTTTGATTCCGGAAATTTGAATAGCTCCATTTCGTCATTTATGACTTGTGTGCAAAATTTGAAGTCATTCCAGATTGATTTGATACGTTTCGGTGCAAAATAAAGAATTTGGAAGATTTGAAAACTCAAAATTTGATTCGACGCGCGATTCATAATTTCGGTGTTGTGTGATGTAATTTGAAACCCCGAGTAGGTCCGTATTGTGTTACAAGACTTATTAGTAAATTCGGACGAGGCCCCTGGTAGCTCGGATGAGTTTCGGACGAGGTTTGGATCGAATTTGGACTTGATGAAAATGCTGGGATTTCTGCTGTTTCTGGGCAGACCTGTTGGAATTGCACCTGCGGAAATTTGGGCGTAGGTGCGACCATCGCACAAGCGAGATGAAGTTCGCAGAAGCGAAATTGGCTGGGCTGGACTGAGGCCGTAGGTGCGAAGAATTTCCTGCACCTGCGTGAGCGCATAAGCAGAAGCTCTTCCGCAGGTGCGAGGGCAGTGCCGGTGGACGTCGCAGAAGCGAGAATTGGCTCGCAAAAGCGAGCTCGCAGGTGCGGAGTCTAGGCAGAACATTTAGGACCAAAAATGATCATTTCGCCATTTTTCGTTTTGGATTTGTGGAGCTCGGATTTGGGCGATTTTGGAGGGATTTTTCACAAGCTTGGTTGGGGTAAGTGTTCTATATCCTAAAGTGTTTATATTTCATGAATCCATGATTATATTCATCATTTAATTCGGATATAAATGGAAGAAATCAAGATTTTTGTAAAATTTTCCAAAAACGAAAATTTAAGATTTGGAGGTCGGGTTGTTATTGGAATTCGATAAAATTGGTATGGTTGAACTCGTATCGGAATGTGTGTTCGGATTTTATGAAACTTATGTCGGGTTCCGAGAGGCGGATCCCGCGTTAACTTTTGTTGACTTTTTGAAATAAAATTTTAAGTCGACGTATTATTATCCGGAATTGTTTCCGATGAATTTTAATGAAGTTATACAATTAATTTGGATAGATTTGAGCTGTCCGGAGGTCAATTCAAGCAAGAAGGCTATTTTGGAATATCGGCCTAACTTCAAAAAGGTAAGTGTCTTGCTTAACCTCGAGCGGGGGAATTACCTCTTAGGCATTGAGTCTTATGTGCAATTTGTGTAATTGAAAACCATGTATGCGAGGTGACGAGTACGTACTTGGTTTATATGTGCAAATTTCATTGATTAAAAATCCTGAGACGCCCTTATGTATTAAATTGGAAATTATTGGCACTCATTAAATCCTCTATTTGTCATGCCTAGATCCTAGTTTGTTGAAATTGTTTTTACATGATGATTTGGTGTGATTGCCACCTTGATTTTTATGTGAAATATTATTTTGTTGAGTTGTTCACTTCTGGATATTTTGTTAAGATTCTTTGTGCACATTATGGTCGAGCCATGGGCTCCTAATTGTGGAAAATAAGGTATTGTTGATTTTTGTGACAAGTTGTGATATTTGAGCATTTGATTTGCAATCTATGCTATGTTGTAATATTTGAACACTTGAGGTGCAGTTTATGAGATGTGATATTGGCACATTATATTGTGGGAGTTATGCTCGGGTGTTTGCACGAGGTTTCTGCCGTGCTATTATTACTATTGATTTATGCACATGCGGCGTGACAAGGCGGGCTATATATATATATATATATATATATATATATATATATATATATATATATATATATATATATATATATATGTATGTGTGTGTGTGGGGGAGGTTTGCGCATGTGGCGAGACAAGGTAGGAACATTATTATACACGTGTGGCGAGACAAGGCGGGCATTTACTTTACTATTGCACACGTGGCGAGACAAGGGGGCTATGTCAGGGATTGATTTGTGATGGCCTGGGGGCATTATTGTGGTTGCATATTTATTTTGGGACTACGAGGCGGTACCTCGGGAGATCCCCTGTTGAGCACTTACTTCGGGAATATGTTTGCACTTGCCCTTGGTTATTTTATTTTTTCTGTAATTTATAAATTCTTGTGTTTTCCGTGATGTATTATTTGACTTAATATTAACTGTTTTGTATTTCTTGATGTATTGTGTTGACCTTGACTTTTTCGTACGAGACTTTGAGGATTTGTATTTTTGGGTTATACTTATTTTTGATGATTGAGTTGTTTTAAATCAAAGAAAAATTCTAGTATGTTTTAATTTAATAAATTTTATATCCAAATCGGTAGTTTATTTGATGTTTCATTTTAATTGAAATGTTATTTCTCCACCCAAATGATTCTAAAATAAATTTATTCATTTTTTGATTTCTTACTAGGTTTAAAGATTTTAACCTTACTTTATTGAAAAATAAATTGATCATGTGGATTTTATATACATTGAGGATATAGGCACGTGAGTTGTCCGTGCAGTTGAGATATGAAATGAGGGCACGAGGTGCCGGAAAAATATGATGATTTAATTATGGGCACGAAATGCCGTGGAGATATGAAAAATGGGCCGAGACCCGTGTTTATGAAAATATGAAAAAGGGCTGAGACCCGTGTTTATGAAAAATATGAAAATAGACTAAGACCCGTATTTTTATGATTATGAAATGAGGTGTCACATGGTAACCTTTTAATTGAAGCATTATATTCAAAATATTTATTTGGAAGGATTTTTATTTAGAAAGTATTATATGAAAGAATTGTATTTGAAAGATATTTATTTGAGGAAAATTATATTTGAAAGAGAGTTAATTGGTAGAATTATATGCGAAGGATGTTTAATTGAAGAACTTGATTTAACTGGGTGTAATTGTATTTATTAATTATTGAGAGATATTAAATGGTAATCTTATTGTCTTACTGTGCATATCATTGGTTGTTTTATGTTGCCTTGATGTTATTTGTTTCCTATTATTTTGTATATTATATTGCACAAGTTATTAAACTAGTGAGTGTCTTGACTGTGCCTCGTCTCTACTCCATTGAGGTTAGTCTTGATACTTACTGGGTACCGACCGTGGAGTACTCATAATACACTTCTGCACATTTTTGTGCAGATCCAGGTATTGAAAATATCGGACTTGAGCAGAGTTAAAGAGGGATGGTAAGGATTCAAGGTAGAGCTGCTTGGTCGTCGCAGTCCCTTGGAGTTTTTTCATTTTATTGTACTGTTAATTTGTAATCAAACAGTATTGTATATTCGGTCCTCGTGATCATTCTATGTATTCAGTTAGAGTTCGTGACTCAGTACTACCAGTCTTGGGAGGTTGTGTATTGTAATCATTTCCGCTGTTAGTTTTGATTACTTAAAAAAAGGCCTAAAAATGTAATGGAAATCGGCTTACCTAGTCTTAGAGACTAGGTTCCATCACTACGCCTGTGGTGGAATTTTGGGTTGTGACAAGTTGGTATCAGAGCTCTAGGTTCATAGGTTCTACGAGTCACGAACGAGTCTAGTAGAGTCTTGCGGATCGGTACAGAGACGTCTGTACTTATCTTCGAGAGGCTACAGAACTGTTAGGAAATTTCCATTCCTTTCATTCCTGTCGCGCGGAATTTGTTGAATTTAGAATTTGAGTCTTTGTATCTCCATTCTCTCACAGATGATGAGGACACGTGCTACCGGGTTAGCTGAGCAGGCATCCGCACCTGCTAGGGATGCGAGAGGTCGGGGCCGAGGTAGAGGCCGAGGAAGGGCACGTGCTACGACTAGAGCACCTGTCAGAACAACAGTTGAGGAGCCACCAGTAGCTCCAATTGGGGGACAGGTACCAGAAGCACCTGTTGTTACCCCCGGACTTCAGGAGACTTTGGCACAGTCCTGAGTATGTTTGGTACATTAATTCAGGCGGGATTGATCTCTGTTGCACCAACCATCCGGCAGATTGGGGGAGTAGCTCAGACTCCTATCACAACTCCAGAGCAGCAGGTTCACGTTGGTCAGATTTCGGGTGTAGTACCGGTACAACCTGTTATTCCGGTTCGGCCCGAGGTCAGGCCCGAGGCATCAGAAGAAGAACAAAAGAAACTTAAAAGATTTAAGAAATATGATCCACCAACTTTTAGTGGCACAACTACAGAGGATTTCTGGAAAACAATTGTCATTGTATTCTCCGTACCATGGGTATTGTGGAAGTGAGCGGAGTTGCCTTTGCTATATTTCAACTGTCAGGCGCAACGTATCAGTGGTGGAAAATTTATGGAGAAGGTAGACCAGCAGATGCAATACCACCAACTTGGGCTCAATTTTCAGAAATGTTCTTGAAAGAGTTTGTTTCCCAGACTCTCCGAGATGCGTGGCGCATAGAGTTTGAACGGTTGCGTTAGGGAACTATGACGATGTCAGAATATGCTATCAGGTTCAGTGAGTTAGCCCGTCATGCACCTATCTTGGTTCCTACAATCAGAGAGCGGGTCCACAGATTCATTGAGGGGCTCGAATATGATATTAAAATATGCATGGCTCGAGAATTGCAAACTGATACTCCATTCCAACAAGTAGTGGAGATTGCAAGAAAGATTGAGGGTGTTTTAGGCTAGGAAAGGGAGTCTAAAGAGGCCAAAAGGTCTCGAAGATCTGGAGGGTTTAGTGGATTTTACTCTTCAGCTAGAACCCATTATAGCGGAGGCTCGAGCAGTCGGTCAGCTCAGTCCGCACATCAGATTACTCGGAGTGCTCCAGTTTACTGTGCACCTCCAACACGAAATTCTTACAGTGGTTATTCCGATTATCCGGAACAGACTCAGTACAAGCAGCCGCAACCTCAGAGGGGTTGTTATGGGTGTGGTGATACTAGGCATATCATGAGAAATTGTCCCATACTTGAGAGGGTTGGATTTCATCAGAACACTCCAACCACAAGCTTTATTCCAGTTGATACTCCACGTGCACAGTCAGCTAGAGGTGGAGGACGGGCGGGTAGTGGACGCCTAAGAGGTGGAGACCCGACCCGTTGATTTAATCACTATGATTTGGCTGAGGCCAATACACCAGATGGTGTCGTTACATGTACGATCCTGATGTTTATTATAAAAGGATATTTTCTTAATTTGATTCGGTTCTGAATATTGAGGTGAGTCCTCCTATTATGCTCCACTTATAGGTGAGCTTCGTAAAATTGTGACCAACTTATATGTTTATTTCTGTTGGGAGATTTAAAGATGTGAACCCGTGTCTGTTATTTTATTTTTGTACACCATTGAGGACTATAAGTCCAAAAGTAATTTTTATTATTCATTACTGTGGGTTTAATATGTTTTGGAATAATTGATTCTAATTTTTTTTAATGAATTTTATGCCCTACCGGTAGGAGGGTTCATTATATGTTGTGAAAATTGTTTATGAAATATATTGAAAATAAGAAAGAAAGGAAATTGAAAATTTCAGTTGGCACAATGTGCAACATACTTGTGATTCGGAGTTGAGGACGAGATCCTCGTTTTTTTTTACATGATGTGAAATATTTAAACTGGGTTGCAAGCCACGGTGGAAGTTATGTAAGGACGAGATCCTTGTGGTGAAATATTTATGAGTTTAAAATTTTCTCTTTGTGAAATTTAATTTTTACAATAATATTAATATGGAGTCATTCATGTTAGGCTTATTTGATAATTCTTGTATATTTTATGTGCATATTCAGCCATTTTCGTGTTGTAAACATTTAGTTCTAGCTTATGAGATGAGTGCCCAGGTGGCGTTGAATGTGACTCATTAACCCGAGTAAGTAATCATGAGGTCTTCATGCCTCACATTCTGTTGTCAGTGTTGTGAAAATTCGAAATGAGGTGGTGGTTAATATGAGATTTATTGATGATGCTGGATTTAATTATGAACAACTTTTAAGACTAGAGATGTGATGATGAGCATACACATGATGTGCTTCATGTTCTGATATCATTGTGATAATGCAGGGCTTGTAATGCTGAGATTGGTGTTATTGAGATATACATTGTGGATGTATTGTTAGGAGTTATTTTGTTGTTACTTTGGCAGCTGGATAGGCCCAATTACAGGGGAGATTCTGCCGAAATTTTTGAAAAATTTGGGAGTTAGTAAAATTTGAAGGATTGAGAATTGCAAAAGAAGAGACAAATTATGTTATGTGTTTGAGGGCGAATGATCCTAAGCGGGGGAGAATGAAACACCCCGAAAAATTTTTGAAGTACTTCAACACTATTAAGAAAGTTGATGTGTGTAGGCACGAGTTGCTATAGCCAGTTGAGACTAATACTGTGCGTTGTTGTGAAAAAAAAAATCAGGCCTTTTGAAAATGTTTGAAATGTAAGAAATTAGTGTTAAAGTTTACAAATATGAATAAAAGAAATAATCTCAATTGAGATGGTGTTGTCGGACCCGTGTTAAATTGCGGGAATGTAGAATCACCCACAAGTATGTGTGCAAAAATATACTCAATTATTTAAAGTCCTCAGAAAGATTCTTAGCACGTTCAAGGACGAATGTTTGTTTAAGAGGTGGAGAATGTAACGACCCGACTTGTCGTTTTAAGAAATTACGCCTTCTCCAGTGACTTAAGGTCTCGAGAAGCTTCACAATATGTATTATGACCCGTGTGTGTTGTCGAGTTTGATTTTTGGAAGATTCGGAATTTAATTTAAAGAAAAAAAATCTCATTTTGAAGCTTAAATAGAAAGAGTTTACCGTGGAGTTGACTTTTGAGAAAACGACCCCGGAATGGAATTTCGATGATGGTAATAGCTTCGTATGATGATTTCGGTCTTAGGCGTATGTTCGGATTTGGATTTGGAAGTCCGTAGGACAATTCGACACATTTTGGCAAAAGTTGAAAAATAAAAGATTTTTGGAAAATCCTATCGAAGGGTGAATTTTTGATAACGAGGTCGGATTTCGATTCCGGAAATTCGAATAGCTCCATTTTGTCATTTATGACTTGTGTGCAAAATTTGAAGTCATTCCGGATTGATTTGATACGTTTCGGCGCAAAATATAAAAGTTGAAAGATTTGAAAACTCAAAATTTGATTCGACGCGCGATTCGTAATTTCGGTGTTGTGTGATGTAATTTGAAACCCCGAGTAGGTCCGTATTGTGTTACGAGACTTATTAGTAAATTCGGACGAGGTCCCGGATAGCTCGGATGAGTTTTGGACGAGGTTTGGATCGAATTTGGACTTGTTGAAAATGCTGGAATTTCTAGTGTTCCTGGGTAGACCTGTTGGAATCGCACCAGCGGAAATTTGGGCGCAGGTGCGACCATCGCAGAAGCGAGATGAAGCTCGCAGAAGCGAAATTGGCTGGGCTGGACTGAGGCCGCAGATGCGAAGAATTTCCCGCACCTGCGTGAGCGTAGAAGCGAAAGCTCTTCTACAGGTGCGAGGGCAGCACTAGTGGACGTCGCAGAAGCGAGAATTGGCTCGCAAAAGCGAGCTCGCAGGTGCGACTAAAATGTCCGCAGGTGCGGAATCTGGGCAGAACATTTAGGACCAAAAATGGTCATTTCGCCATTTTTCGTTTTGGATTTGTGGAGCTCGGATTTGGGCGATTTTGGAGGGATTTTTCACAAGCTTGGTTGGGATAAGTGTTCTATATCCTAAAGTGTTTATATTTCATGAATCCATTATTATATTCATCATTTAATTAGGATTTAAATGGAAGAAATTAAGATTTTTGTAAAATCTTCCAAAAACGAAAATTTAAGATTTGAAGGTCGAGTTGTTATTGGAATTCGATAAAATTGGTATGGTTGATCTCGTATCAGAATGGGTGTTCAGATTTTATAAAAATTATATCGGGTTCCGAGAGGCGGGTCCCGCGTTGACTTTTGTTGACTTTTTGGAATAAAATTATAAGTCGACGTATTATTATGCGGAATTATTTTCGATGAATTTTAATGAAGTTATACAATTAATTTGGATATATTTGAGCTGTCCGGAGGTCAATTCAAGAAAGAAGGCTATTTTGGAATATCGGCCTAACTTCAAAAAGGTAAGTGTCTTGCTTAATCTCGAGCAGGGGAATTACCTCTTAGGCATTGAGTCTTATGTGCAATTTGTGTAATTGAAAACTATGTATGCGAGGTGACGAGTACATACTTGGTTTATATGTGCAAATTTCATTGATTAAAAATCCTTAGACGCCCTTATGTATTAAATTGAAAATTATTGGCACTCATTAAATCCTCTATTTGTCATGCCTAGATCCTTGTTTGTTGAAATTGTTTTTACATGATGATTTGGTATGATTGCCACCTTGATTTTTATGTGAAATATTATTTTGTTGAGTTGTTCACTTCCGGATATTTTGTTAAGATTCTTTGTGCACATTATGGTCGAGCCATGGGCTCCTTATTGTGAAAAATAAGGTATTGTTGATTTTTGTGGCAAGTTGTGATATTTGAGAATTTGATGTGCAATCTATGCTATGTTGTAATATTTGAACACTTGAGGTGCAGTTTATGAGATGTGATATTGGCACATTATATTATGGGAGTTATGTTCGGATGTTTGCACGAGGTTTCTGCCGTGCTATTATTACTATTGATTTATGCACATGCGGCGTGACAAGGCGGGCTATTTATATATATATGTGGGTTTGCGCATATGGCGAGACAAGGTGGGAACATCATTATGCATGTGTGGCGAGACAAGGCGGGCATTTACTTTACTATTGCACACGTGGTGAGACAAGGGGGGCTATATCGGGGATTGATTTGTGATGGCCTGGGGGCATTATTGTGGTTGCATATTTATTTTGGGACTACAAGGCGGTACCTCCAGAGATCCCCTGTTGAGCACTTACTTCGGGACTATGTTTGCACTTGCCCATGGGCTCCTTATTGTGAAAAATAAGGTATTGTTGATTTTTGTGGCAAGTTGTGATATTTGAGCATTTGATGTGCAATCTATGCTATGTTGTAATATTTGAACACTTGAGGTGCAGTTTATGAGATGTGATATTGGCACATTATATTGTGGGAGTTATGTTCGGATGTTTGCACGAAGTTTCTGTCGTGTTATTATTACTATTGATTTATGCACATGTGGCGTGACAAGGCGGACTACTTATATATATATATATATATATATATATATATATATATATATATATATATATATATATATATATATATATATATATGAGGTTGCGCATGTGGCGAGACAAGGTGGGAATATTATTATGCACGTGTGGCGAGACAAGGCGGGTATTTACTTTACTATTGCACACGTGACGAAACAAGGGGCTATTTCGGGGATTGATTTGTGATGGCCTGGGGGCATTATTGTGGTTGCATATTTATTTTGGGACTACGAGGCGATACCTCGGGAGATCCCCTATTGAGCACTTACTTCGGGACTATGTTTGCACTTGCCCTTGGTTATTTTATTTTTTCGTAATTTGTAAATTCTTGTATTTTCCGTAATGTATTATTTGACTTAATATTAAGTGTTTTGTATTTCTTGATGTATTGTGTTGACCTCGACTTTTTTGTACGAGACTTTGAGGATTTGTATTTTGGGATTGTACTTGTTTTTGATGATTGAGTTATTTTAAATAAAAGAAAAATTCTAGTATATTTAATTTAATAAATTTTATATCCAAATCAGTATTTTATCTGATGTTTCATTTTAATTGAAATATTATTTCTCCACCCAAATGATTCTAAAATAAATTCATTCATTTATTGATTTCTTACAAGATTTAAAGATTTTAACCTTACTTTATTGAAAAATAAATTGATCATGTCGATCTTATATACATTAAGGATATTGGCACGTGAGTTGTCCATGCAGTTGAGATATGAAATGAGGGCACGAGGTGCCAGAAAAATATGATGATTTAATTATAGGCACGAAATGCTGTGGAGATATGAAAAATGGGCCGAGACCCGTGTTTATGAAAAATATGAAAAAGGGCTAAGACCCGTGTTTATGAAAAATATGAAAATGGGTTGAGACCCGTATTTTTATGATTATGAAATGAGGTATCACATGGTGACCTTTTAATTAAAGCAT
The DNA here is from genome assembly GCF_000715075.1 of Nicotiana tabacum. Classification (NCBI taxonomy): domain Eukaryota; kingdom Viridiplantae; phylum Streptophyta; class Magnoliopsida; order Solanales; family Solanaceae; genus Nicotiana; species Nicotiana tabacum. The sequence continues at coordinate 117,112,316 of NC_134098.1, read as the reverse complement.
TATATTCAAAATATTTACTTGGAAGGATTTTTATTTAGAAAGTATTATATGAAAGAATTGTATTTGAAAGATATGTATTTGAGAAAAATTATATTTGAAAGAGAGTTAATTGGCAGAATTATATGCGAAGGATATTTAATTGAAGAACTTGATTTAACTGGGTGTAATTGTATTTATTAAATATTGAGCGATATTAAATGGTGATCTTATTATCTTACTGTGCATATCATTGGTTGTTTTATGTTGCCTTGATGTTATTTGTTTCCTATTATTTTGTATATTATATTGCACAGATTATTAGACTAGTGAGTGTCTTGACTGTACCTCGTCTCTATTCCATTGAGGTTAGTCTTGATACTTACTTGGTACCGACCGTGGCGTACTCATACTACACTTCTGCATATTTTTTGTGTAGAGCCAGGTATTAGAAATATCGGACTTGAGCAGAGTTAAAGAGGGATCGTAAGGATTCAAGGTAGAGTTGCTTGGTCATCGCAGTCCCTTGGAGTCTTTTCATTTTATTGTACTATTAATTTGTAATCAAACAGTATTGTATATTCGGTACTCGTGATCATTCTATGTATTCGGTTAGAGTTCGTGACTCAGTACTACCAGTCTTGGGAGGTTGTGTATTATAATTATTTCCGTTGTTAGTTTTGATTACTTAAAAAAAATGGCCTAAAAATGTAATGAAAATCGGCTTACCTAGTCTTAGAGACTAGGTGGCATCACGACGCATGTGGTGGGATTTTGGGTCGTGACACCAACCATACCAGATTCACTCAAATCCGACTCCGAATCGATACTGAAATCTCAAAAATTCGTTTCTATGAGATTTCTAAAATTTTCCCAAATTTAAATCTCAAACCACTAATTTATGGTGAAAACAATGATATACTTGTATATGTAGACCAAATACGAGTTAGAATCACTTACCCCAATATTTTTCTCTTGAAAATCTGTCAAAAGTCGCCTCTGCTCAAGCTCAAGTTCGTCAAAAATGTCAAATGGGACGAATGTCCTCTTTTATAAACTGCCCAGGCAGCCTTCGGAATTGGGCCTCGATCGTGGCTTCGATCGTGGCCCTCGAGCCTGGCACTCGGTCATGGCCTCGATCATGGCCTCGAGCTTGGGACTCGGTCATGGCCTCGATCATGGCATCGAGCCTGGGACTTCGATCGTGACCCTCGATCTTGGGTCTTGATCCTGGCCCTCGAGCCTTGCCTTCGATCATGGCCCTCGAACTGGACCTTCGATCGTGGCTTCGATACTGAGCCTCGTCCCTGGCTTCGACTCAGACCGTCGACCATGGGCTCGATATTTGGGCTCGATCTTGGGCTCGATCACAGCCCAGAATATCCAACATAAGGAAAAATTGCAACAGTTTTTTAAGTCCAACGTTTGATTTGTTAACCATCCGAAACTCACCTGAGGCCCTCGGAACCTCAACCAAATATACCAACAAGTCCTAAAACATCATACGAACTTATTTGAAACCTCAAATCACCTAAAACTATGCTAAAACCACGAATTATACTCCAATTCAAGCTTAATAAAACTTAGAATTTCCAACTTCTACCTTTGATGTCGAAACCTATCAAATCAACTCCGATTGACCTCAAATTTTTCACACAAGTCATAAATGACATAACGGAGCTATGAAAATTTTCAGAACTAGATTTCGACTCCGATATCAAAAAGTCAACTCCTCGGTCAAACTTCCAAACTTAAATTCCTATTTTAGCCATTTCAAGCCTAATTTAACTACGGACTTCCAAATAAAATTTCGAACACGCTCCTAAGTCCAAAATTACCATACGGAGCTGTTGGAATTGTCAGAATTCTATTCCGAGATCATTTTCTCAAAATGTTGACCGAAGTCAAACTTGGTCTTTTAAAGCCAACTTAAGGAACCAAGTGTTCTGATTTCAATCCAAACACTTCCAAATCCCGAACCAACCATCCCCGCAAGTCATAATTTATTATAAGCACATTTAGGGAGTTTTATTTAGGGAAACAGAGTTCTAAAAGTCAAAACGACTGGTTGGGTCGTTACAGGATGATTTCATCTATAGGTGGGGGCCTCATCGCAACATCCTTCCCATGGCCTACAAAGAAAAAAATATGAGTATGCTTGGAAATAAACCCAAGTGATGTGAGTTCTAGGAAAGAATCTTACTATGAGAACGGGCCTCCCACCGTTCCTTTGAAAGTTCGCGCCAAGCGCGCTCGAAATAGGCTTCTGTGTTACGATGCCCTCGACCCACTCCTTGAGTCAGGGAACTGCATCCGGCATTCGAGCGACAGTTGCACCATGAAACATCGATTAGGAAAGAGGAAAGGGAAAAGCAATAAGCAAAATCTTAAAAGTGAAGTTATACTTACGTTTCATGCTCCATTTCTCAGGAAATGGCATTTCCTGGGCCGGGATCAGATCCGAGGTCTTCACTCGAATGAACCGGCCCTACCAGCCTCGATCTCGGTCCACATCTATGCTCGAGAATGGGGCCTTAGTAGCCCGACGGGCAAGCTTTATCAATCCCATTCGGTAGAGTCGGAGACTGTACAGACGCATGAGATGGTCGATGGTGAAGGGGCACTTGTCGATCTTTCTCACGAAGAAACGAAGCAGAATAACAATCCTCCAAAATTAAGGATGAATCTACCCGAGCGTCACTTCATACCTTTTGCAAAAGGCTATGATAACTGGATCTAGAGGGCCTAACGTGAAAGGATAAGTGTAAACACTTAGAAAACCCTCCACGTGGGTAGTGATTGATTTCTCGGGGGTAGGCACCATCACGTGTTTACCGGCCCAATTACAATCTTCCTTGACTTTGGGGAGGATATCGTCACTGAAGGAGCATATATACCTCGAGATCGGCTCGCATCGACCCGGTACGAAAGGGGTTTTCTCGATCTTGAAGTCGGCTCCAGTCAGGCACCATGCATGAACGAATGTAATTGAGAGGGGTTCCGGTGTATTTTCCTCGACAACAGTAGACAAAGCCTTTTCCTCTTCAGGCGGTCTCGAGGAAGAGGGAGTTTTCTTTTGAGGAACAGATTTAGAAGACTTTGCCGTTGCTTCCGAGTAAGGGTGAAGAGATGGTACTGATGAAAGAGAGGGCGTAATTGGCGGATAGTTAAGAAATTTTTAGAAAATTATAAAGGAAACTTGAACGAGAAAACCAGAGGAAGAAGGTGATAAAATTTTCTTAAACGCACAAGAACAAATGTGTGAATGTAAAAGTTCTAATGGATGGAAAGATAAAGTATTTATAGTCTGCAAACGGCGGTTCAAAACCCATAGTGGTCGACTAACAACTAACACATGTTTAATGTCTTGAGGACTGGACCGACGGGACGTTTCAGTTACCTTTTGTCGCTTACGTCATGATTTATCGAAGCAAGGCTCAAAATTTCATATCGTTTCTCGTCGTCTTCTCTACGAAAAATGAGGGAACTATCTGTATACGATCGAAACCGGGTTCATCTATTGTATGACCAGTCGAGACTGAAACGTGACGGGTCGAAGCTCGACCCCGGGTTATATCGAACCAAGGCACGAAGTTAAAACGTTGAGCTTCTGACTCCGGGACCGAACAAAATCGAGGGAACTTTATCGAGCCAAATAACAGAAGGTCGAAATATCCGCAATCAGTTGGAGATCACAGCGAAAATCTCGGCATGTATCGAGGAGAGGCCAATTAAGTAGCAAATCATGAGATTTTTTACCTTTTATAGAATTGTATCAAGAGTAGGGCACCCCTACTATATAAAGGGAGATCTAATCATTTGTAAAAGATATTGAAAAACGCATCCTAAAGCAATACACTCTTATTTCGAGTTCTTATTATCTTGTCTTTTATTCCGATATCGATTGAGGCATTTCTTGACTTGGGAGTGACCAACCTTCAAGGCTAAGGCTGTCCAATTTGTGTGATTTGCATTTATTTTCTTCTCATTAATTTCAATATTAATATGTTCTTCTAATTTGTATCAAGTTATATCACGTATCCTTAAAATCGCGTATAAATTCAATTGTTATCCGATTTTCAGGGTAAACAATATATATATATATATATATATATATATATATATATATATATATATATATATATATATATTCCAGTTGTCACAGGGTCAATTATTTCTCACAAAATGACACTGCGCGGCAACAACCTGATACTCAAGTTACTCAGCCTTTTCCAACACTTAGCCAACTTTTCAACAAGTTCGGCCTTAAACAAAATTCGACAGAAACATAAAGAGAACACAAACGGACACGGAAAAATCTTAACCTTTGTATTAATTTCAAAATATACAAAGAAATCCTCACTTTGCTATGAACACAAGTCGTTCACAACCCACTTCGACCAGCCAAGATCACAAGTCGATCTTGTTACCCTAAGACCTGCCCAATTCCCAGCCTTAGCCCCTTTTTGAAACACTTAGAAACCCTCACGTTTCTCTCATGTTTCCCACTTTACTATGAACACAAGTCGTTCACAGCCCACTTCGCCTAGCAAAGATCACAAGCCGATCTTGCACACTAAGACCTGCCCAATGCCCAGCCTTAGCCCCCTTTTGAAACACTTAGAAACCCTCACGTTTCTCTCTTGTTTCTCACTTGGAAGTCTCACAATTGAACTCCCTTTTGAAGACACTCTTCTTTTTTGAAGACCCTCTTCTTGCTTCTCTCCTCTTGAATTCCACACGAAATTCCCATCTATTTATAAGTATAGGTGCTGCCACTGGCAGATTTAAAGGGGCAACTTACAAAGGGGCAATTCATCCTAGTGATTGTCCCACTTAAGCACTAAATCAGTACTTAACCATTTAATGGGGCATTACCCATGAAATGGCCCGCTTCAGCATTTTGTCAAGTATTGTGGAGCACTTAGCTCTTTGGTGGAGCACTGGTCCCACCTCCCACTGAAACCTGCCTTGCACACAGCTTTGTTAAATATGTCCTAACTTGTAGTTAACATCCCCAACTACTTAGGCCATTTTTCACACGAAATGATACTAGATACAAGCACTAAACAGACATGGATACAAGTCATTATAAAAATATAACGACCCACTGCTTTGGCATGTGCACTGCATGTGCCCTTTTTCTTGGTCAGCTATTGTACGCCCAAGGCTGGCATTGCACCCAGCCTTGGCTGATTTTGATATTGCTCTGTGCCAATGTCTTGTCCGCAACCTGCTGCCCATGATTTTGCCGCACACGCCCGACACTTCGGTCTCCCGCACATTGCCTTAGCCGCATTTCTGCCTTGTCTTTGTCAACACTTGTTTCACCCGTGTCATTACTTGTATTTTGTCTCACATAACTTTGCCTTATCTATTGAAACCCTTTGCTAGCATTTCGCACCGTCTTAATTTAGCTTAGTATATATATCCTATCACCCTCCTGGTAGTAATCCACAGCATTATTTCACAGGGAACATAACGTCTCTCTCATCTAGTCCACTCTATCATTTCACGGGAACTAATAATTATAAGTTTTATCTCAAGTATAACATAATTCCTGAATTGGAGGTGTAGCCAACTCAACAAAGGGGCCCTAATGAAAATTGAAGCAGTAAACAAACACAGGTCTAATCCCAATGCATGGTGGTTGGTTGTTTCTGCATATTAGTGCTATAGTATAAAAAGTGCGACCGACATATATATATATATATATATATATATATATATAAAATTTTGGATGTTCAAATGGCACGCGAGACCAGATAGATGGGCTATATATATATATATATATATATATATAGCCCATCTTATCTGGTCTCGCGTGCCATTTGAACAGCCAAAATTTCGTCCTTCACATTTTCATTGTGGTTTCTAATACTAAGACTTATCTATCCCCCAAAGCCCTACTTTCAATCCCTTCACTTCTTTTGAGTAGGCCATTTAATTTCATGGGTGATGACTGACTAAATTTCCATATATGACACGTTACGATTCCTTTTCTAATCGAAACAGATTAACGAAAAAACTGAACTTATGTAGTTTGCTAGCCATGTGGGGTTACGTTGAGAAGATGTGAAAGTGTGTTTAGCTCCGTAAGGCATAAAACCAAAATATAATCACTAATAATGTTGCTATTTGAGTGAGTTGTAAGGAGTCTTCTTCTCAATGTCAAACTTGAACATCATTTCACCTTAATTAAACTCCATAAATGATTATGGTTTTAATTTCTAAATCCTATATCTTACAAAGATGACAAGTACTAACATCTATTCTTGAAAGCTTTGGACACCTAGTCCACCCAAAATCAAAATGTCCTAGTATGCAGTAAGTATGAGATCAAATTGGCAAGTGCCACGATCAAGTGGTCCCTTTGGACTATATATATATTTGTCACATTGTTTATGTCTAAGTTCCAAAAGGATGATTAATGTCTTCCAAGAAATAGGTCAAATCGTACATGAACTCATGATGTCCGTATGTCTACTTTGTGCTCCAAGCTGTGACAATATTAAAAAGGTTTTGCAAGGTTAATTTAGAGGTTTTAATTTGGTAAAAGAATATAGATGTTGAGATCGGAGATTCCCTTTTAAATATTGTAGCATATTTGATTGGTCAAGTATTATAGATGCCGATTTTCCTCTTTAGTAATTAGTCCGTTCTTTATAGTCTAAAAAAGAAAGTAGGTTTTGTCTTAATTCATCTTCTCACTTACTCTGTGTTGTATGAGATATTCTTTTTATATTCAAAAGGAAAAATAACAGTTATGTCTATTTATAAGTAATTTTTATAAAAATTAGTTAATTCATTAAATATTATTAATATTGGTCAAATATTATCAACATTAGCCAAAGAATCTTATTTATTTAGCTTTTTAATTTTTATATGTGCTTGACTAGTTTGGTAAGTCCATGACTAATGGCTAGAGGTTGGTAAGTTAGAACTTAGTATTTCGGACATTTATGTCTCACTAATAATCGAAATATACAAAGGAGAAAAATATTTCATTTTGAGAATTATATCCCATAATACACAATACCTAAAATCATTTGACGCTTCTTGCCCCAACTTCCACTTCCCGGTAGAAATAAATAGGTCAGGGTTCTTCCTACATCATGTACTTCTGAAGAGGTCGGACTGTATTATCAGTCTTGTTCCACTTCATTATTAAATATGTTTTCCACACTCTAAACTCAATCAAACAAGTTGAATCCATGTTTAAAATCCAAATCAAATGACGTTGAGGGATTAGAGTATTACATAAGTACCCCCCCCCCCCCCCCCACCCCCACCCCCACCCCCACCCCCACAAATGAAAAAGATGACGCATTTTAAATCATGAGGATCGACGCGTACAATATTCTATGTGAATTAAGAGTTAGGAGTTAGGACACCAGTTCCTTTTTTTTGTGGGAATTAAATATACATACTTATAAATAACACTAACAAAGTGCTATAAAACAAAAAATATTACTAATTATAATGCTTGAAAATGCCGTAGTCAAAGTAAAAATTATTAAGACTGTCACATAAAATTGGTATAGAGGGTTCTAGTTGATCAAAACCTTGTTAGCTCATTAAAATAAAATAAAAATCAAGTAAAAATTAATAGGTAAAACGAAAAAGGAATTTGCAGAAAAAAACTCTAAGTCTTGTCAAAGGTGAAAACAGGCCCTACTTGGGGAATGTGAATGGAAATTTGTCTCAATGTAATATGATATGGACGCAAGTGCTCCCAATTATAGTGATTTTGTAAAGTTTCATTTTTTCTCACTTAACAGTATGGGCACATTTTGGACTCGTATAGGAAAAGCGACAATCAAATTCTTGGTATATCTTTTTCAAACTTTGAATTTAAATATAATACCAATGTGTAGAAAAAGAATATAATGTCCCAAACAGGTGTGTTATTGTGTACATGACACTTGTCCCTTGTCGCTGAAAAAAATCTAAATATATGACAAACGTTTTGTATTCTTCACAAATATGTATAAAATATATCAACATCACAATAGCATAAAAGTCAAAAAAGAATCAGAATGATGAATAATGATTCTTTCTGAAGAAAATTAAAGCCATGTCATTTCTCCATTTGAAAAGTATGAAGAACAATTTTAGATTATATAGTTGAGGAATGTATTTTATATGTTGAAGCACTGAAATTCTCTAAGAATATTCGTACTGATAAATTATAAACCAATAAGGGTTATTTGTACATCAGCAAGTATTTTTTTTATTTTTTATATGAGATTTCGAATTCAAGCCCTAATTAAGTATATATGGAATCGTCTTTATTGAGACTGTTTTACCTCCAATGAAAATACTGGACATAGCACAAAAGAAAAATAAATTACAAGGCCGATAGTACTTTTTTAAGACATAAAATCTCGTTATATACCATGATTGTTTTCCTTTTTACTCCGTGTACTATTGAGTTTTCATTCTTTCTTTCTTTTGATCGACTTAGGATTAAAATTTGTATAGAGAAGCATGAATAAATCTCAGGTGTTACAATGTTAGAAAGAAAGGTAATTCCTTGAACTTGTTGTGGGGCAACAATCATATGGGACCAATAATCCCTTTCGAAGATAAGTTAAACCAGTCAGTTAATCCACAATGTACCAACCAACCAAATACCAACAACAAAACAAAACAAACAGACCAGAAAGAGATTCCCTTAAAGCTTACGTAATTGTTGAAATAATGTGAAAGATAAAAATTTTAAAAAATGTGTGGATTAGATAAATAAAATTAAAAAAGAAAGGAAGAGTAGGTAAGGAATATTTCATTACATTATAGATAAGAATAAAACAAGTTGATCACAAGATAAGATGGGTTCATTTGGCTTTTAGCCTTTTACTGTCACATGCCAAAGGATACCAATCGGACAGAGTTGTAGTGGACAGTACGCTATTTCACGCCTGTATAAGTTTTAATTCATTACTTAACAGTGTCGAAGAATAATTAGGATCCTTTTATTCTTAATTAAAAAAGAAATTACTCGAGCTCTGAAAATAAAAAATAAATTTACGGAGCGCAAGTTTGGATTGGTCCGGCCTGTAAACTTTAGATACCGGATGGTTAAGAAAGTTGAGTAGCATCACCAGTTTCTGTTGAAAAGATAATGTAATTATGTAACACTTACACTTTCTTAGAATTGATAATATGTGTCCCCTAATTCAATTTAAATATGCAGACAGAATACAACAACAACATACAGTATAATTCTCTATTCCCGCCGTTTGATACGCAAAGTATTTCGCGTTTACATAGGGTCCGATAAAGGGTCAATTCTATAAGGGGTATGATGTAAGCAGTTGTAAGCAGCCTACAACGCAAGCATAAATGACTAATGTTATAGCTTGACTCTGTGACTTATAAGTCACGCGAAGATAACTGTACTGTTCTTCCAAGGTTCCCCTTCAAATCTTTTTTTTTTTTTTTGAAAAAATGAATAAATTCATACGACCTCCATTTTTATTGTTTCTTTTGAAAAATTAACCTTTATTATGACAGTTTGAATATTTTTTAAAAAAAAATACTAAATTGTTTTCCAAGTACTCTTATGATCCTTAATTTTTTGTGTGAAGTCAATCACGTACGGTATGTACTCATATTGTTCTTGAAGACCAGTCAAAAAGATAAAAATATTTTTTAATTAAAATATAATGTGTACACAGATCATACCTCTATCATGTGAAGGTAGATATTATTTTCAATAAATTATCGGCTCCAGCAAATATGCCGACAGAATCTACCTAGTAAATCTTGGAGATATTGATGTAACATGGCAAATAAGTTAGGCTGGTCACCTTCACCCACTGTACCCTAATCCTTTTTAAAGTTCAGCACATACTGACGTGTCCATGCCAACCCATTGGCACCTTTCCATCTTAAGATGAGAAACGGATCAAAAATTGGAATTCTGCTGCAAGATTGGATTCTTTTACTGTTAGACTTTTAATATTTCATGTAATATACTCATATTTTTTTTAAATAGTTTCAACAAATGATTTATGGATATTAATAATTCTTTTGAAACGATACAAAGAATATTAGGAAAGTTGGTCACGGTATTAACATTATATGTTTTACAAATAGTTACGATAATCTTATATTAGCAATACTAAACAAACATATAATCATAAACAGAGTGCCAAATTTAGTATAAGAAGCATCTAATAAACCAAATTGTAAAACAAAAATTGGTTTCAAATAATATTTCAAGCTGAAATAAATGTATGTCGAAATCCTGCAAGCCCGACAATTAACACACCTACCACAATTTTAAATTTTAGTAAACGAAAGCATACTGTTCATTATATTATATCTCAAGCATACAAGTATCTAGAGATACAGTTCACATATTATATTACCATCATATATTAATCGGGACAAGTTTCTGTGTGAGAAAGTGGAATATTACGAAAATGAAAGTAGAAAATGGAATAAATAATAAATAAACCAAAAAAAGGGTATGGTGAAAAATATTTAGGATCTTGTGACAGCTTTACCATTTTAAAAAGTGTAAAGTGCCAAATATACCCCTGTACATTCAAAAATTATTTAAATATACCCTTCGTTATACTATGAGTCCAAATATATCCCTCATTTAAACGGAGTGACACGTGTCATCGTCCTATTGACCAATTTTAAATATCTCCTAATTAATTAAAAGGACCAATACACATAACTATACCCATTACCCATACCCGAAAAGTAATTTTCTAAAGCAAATTTTTTGTAAAAATTGAAAAAAACTCAAATTATTTTTACTAAAAACTGAAAAAAAAAACGAAAATATTTTTTTTTCAGTTTTTACAAAAAAATTGCTTTAAAAAAAACTGAAAAAATTGAAAAATATATTCTAAAGCAATTTTTTTTGTAAAAACTGAAAAACAAAACTGAAAATATTATTACTAAAAACTGAATTAAACGAAAATATTTTTTTTTCAGTTTTTACAAAAATATTGCTTTAAAAAAACTAAAAAATATTTTTTTGTAAAAACTGAAAAAACTGAAAAATATTTTGTTGAATTTTCTTTTTCATTTTTTACAAAAAAATTACTTTAGAAAATATTTTTCAGTTTTTTTTAAAGCAATATTTTTGTAAAAACTGAAAAAATAAATTTCATTTTTTTTCAGTTTTAGTAAAAATAATTTTAGTTTTTTTCAATTTTTACAAGAAATATTTTAAAAAATTATTTTTCGAGTATGGGTAATGGGAATGAGTATTTTTAATTAATTAGGAGATATTTAAAATTGACAAAATAGGATGATGACATGTGTCACTCCGTTTAAATGTGTGATATATTTGAACCTAAAGTATAGCGGTAGGGGTATATTTAGACTTATAGGATAAAGAATGATATATTTAAATAATTTTTCGAAAGTATTAGAAAATATTCGGCCCTTTCCCTTTTCGGAACTATATATAACAGCCAAAAACAACAAGGTGAGAAAGTGAAAAAAGTGTGTGTGTGAGAGAGAGACTACTCGTATAAATACAGTGAATCAATGTGCAAAATTCATTGAACATTAGACTTCCCCGCTATAGAATAGAGTGCCCCTCCCCTGCTGGAGCTTTTCCAAGAAAAAATAGTACTCTACTATTGAAAAGGAACTTCCTCCACATGCACTCACTTCACTATTATTAATAAAAACCTCTCGTTAAAAGCAGCAGAGCAGACTGTTAATTTGTGAAGTCATTGTGGATATAGCAAATCATGGAGAGTGTAAACCAGTTACAAAGAAAACTAGCTGACTACACTTCTTCCTTGTACAATGAGGTAAACCTCTAAATATACTATTAATTTCTTCTAAATTGGTGAATTATTTTTCTTGGGCCGAGAATCTTTTGGAAACTGCCGCTTTACCTCCACACCTTAAGAGTAAGGTCGACGTACACTATATCATATCCCAGTATAGGAATACACTGTGTATCTTATTATTGTTATAAGAATCAGATTGGTCCCTTAATATGGTTTTGATGATGGGTGGTTTTTTATTTTTATTTTTATTTTGTTTGGGTGTGAAGAAATTTCTGGATGAGCAGTTCATACAACTGCAGCAACTTGCAGATGAGAGTAACCCTGACTTTGTGGTTGAAGTTGTTTCCCTTTTCTTTGAAGATTCTGAAAGGCTTCTTAATGAACTAACAAAAGCTCTGTGAGTAATTAACATAGTATATTAATGCTGCTCGGTGGGCCGGGCCTGAACCGGACCGGACCGGGCCCGCGGTCCTAACGGGCCTGGTGGGCCTGGTGGGCCGGTCCTGGGTGGGCCGGTCTTGGTGGGCCTCTGAGCCCGTCACGGGCTGGTCTCCATGGTTGAGCCCACGAGCCCGGGACCGTTTGGCCCGGGACCGGCAGGCGGGCCTGGGCCGGTCCTGGCGGGCCTGGCGGGCCCAACGGCTATTTTAAAAAAAAAAAAAAAAAAAAAAAATCAAACGGCCATATTTAAAATCTAGCCGTTTGGGCTGAAAATATGACCGTTTTTTAAGTTAAAAAATGGCCATTTGGCCCCCAAACTTTATTTTAACCCCAAACTTTATATAATTACACTTTTCCCCATTTCTCAACTATAAATACCCCCTCATTCTTTCATTTTTATTCACCAATTCATCAATATCTCTCAATATCTCTCAATCTCTCTCAATCTCTCTACTACAATTACTTAATTTATTGTTGAAATTTCGTGAAAAATTGTGAAGTTGTTGAATTGAAGTTTTCAAGTGTTCAACGATTTTCAATTTTCAAGAAGTTGTTCGGCAATCCGGTAAACTCGTTTCAACTCTTACGTTTTTATAATATATTTTTGTGTGGTTTAGTTTGCATAATTATAATTAATATGGCATTTACTTTGAAAAAAATGTTTGGTAAAGGAAAAGATAAAACCGGTGAAAGTAGTGGCCAACCAACTACCCTTCCCCCGGCTCCCCGACCTAGAAAAGATAAGCAAGTTGAAAGTAGTCGCCAACCTAGACGTCCTCCTCCTTCCGTAATTCTTGATAGTGATCACCCTTGTTTTCAATTTACCGATAGTGAATTTTATCATAATGTTGCACCAGGTGATAGATTAGATGATGAAATTATGAATGCTCTTTATCCTAATGAAACCATCTTAGAAAATAATGAGGAAAATGAGGATGATGATGAAACTCAAGCACCGGATTTAGATGATACACCTACTAGTCCTCTTAATAACCCAAGTGATGCACCGGTCGACCCACCTGTAGAAACTCCTACTTTTAATAGAGAACCTGCTAAACGCTTAGAAACATCATTAGTTTGGAATTTTTTTACTCAAGTAAGAGAAAAAAATAAGGCTAAGTGTAAAACTTGTGGGAAATTAATGTCGCATAAATATGTAGGAGACCGTAGCGGCACAGGTAGTTTGACTAGGCACATAAAAACACACCCTAGAGATAAGGCTAGATTTTTTCAAATGAAAGCGCATCTAGAGGGGACAAGTGTAGATTCTGCGATTAACCCTAGTACAGGTTCAAATCTAGTTCAACCAGGAATTAACACTGTCACTGGAGGTATTTTATATTACGATCCAAATAGAGATCGTGAAGAATTAGCAAAGATGATTACTGTTATGTGCTTACCTTATACTTTTGCTTCTAATCCTAATTGGGTTCATTATATTAGAAGAGTGTTTAATCCTACTTATAAAGGTTGGCCTCGCGCAACAGTTAAGAGTGATATTTATAAATTCAAACATGAATATGAACAATATTTGCGTTATTTATTTACTCATATACCTAATCGGATTTCTATTACTACTGATATTGGTAGAAGTGGTAATGATTGTGATTACCTAACTGTTACAAGTCATTGGATAGATGAAGAATGGATAATGCAAAAACGCATAATTGCATATAGAATAATTAATTCGCGTCACACAGGTAAATTTATAGCTAACACTGTTGCAGATATTTGTAGATATTTTTGCTTTAGCGATAAAATAATGGCAATTTCAATGGATAATGCTTCTAGTAACACCAGTGCTATAGGCATGCTTACAACAACACTAAATCCTGCATTTACTAATATTTTCCATGTTAGATGTATTTGTCATATTTATCATTTAATTGTCGGTGATGGTATGCGAATATTAAACATAGAAATTGAAAAGGTTAGAATGGCTCTTAATTGGCTTTTTTATTCAAACCGTAGAAGTAGACTTAGAGAGTATTTTAAAAAATGTGATGAATATGGCCTTAGAGAAAGAAAGGTTCCTAAACCTTGCCCGACTAGATGGAATTGTATGTACGAAAGTTTAGTAGTAGCATATGAATATAGAAACCCAATTAATGCAACGTTTAATTCTCGGGTAGGTGGTGAAGATGATGATGAAATGCTTACCACTCAAGATTGGACTAATGTTAAAATTCTTTTAGATTTTTTAGAACATTTTCAAATTGCAACAAATGCATTTTCTGGGCAATATTATCCTACTATTTCAAACTGTTTAGTTTATATTGCAGCACTATCTGATTTGTTTGTTGAATTTAGTGAGGGTGGGGATATTTATGAACTTGCTATAAATGAAATGAAACAAAAGTTTAAAAAATATTTTTTTCCTATCCCTCCTATTTATGGTCTTGCTGCAATGCTAAATCCTACAATGAAATTGGGAGGTCCTCATTTTTGGTATTCAAATATTTATAAGGCTTTAGATCTTTCAAATGAGGAAATTGCGACACTTGCAGATGCAAAAGCTTCAATTAAGATTAACGCTCAAACAGTTTATAATGCTTATCAACTTGCCTTAGAGCATGCTAGGCCAACTATTCCAACCCCTACTTCGTCTAGCTCACAATCCTCTAAAAGAGTTGCGGGCTTAAAAGCTCTTAAATCTTGGACGGAGTTCAGGGGGTCTCAAGGTGAAAATTATGATGAAACTTCACATCTAAATGAGCTTCAAGTTTATTTGTCTCAGGGACTTGAAAAGGAGAATCCAGACGGCTCTTTTGATCTTTTGGAATGGTGGAAGGCAAGGGAAAAACATTTTCCTGTTCTTGCAAGGATGGCTCGGGATATTTTATCAATTCAAGCTTCAACTGTTGCATCAGAGAGCGCTTTCAGTCAAGCAAGACTGCAAATAGGTGATCATAGAGCGTCTATGAGGGATAGCTTGGAAAAATCAGTATTGTTTAGAGATTGGATCCGCTCGGAAAGAAGAAACTTTGGAATTGCAGAAGCACAACCGGCGATAGATGAAGCTTATGAAGAAATGATAGCGGAACTTACGGAGGATTCGGCTTCGCCCGGAAGTGGTGATGAACAAGCTTCTTTTCCACCACCACCAACGCAACCTCCTCCGAACCTTGAAGGATTTATGAGATTTGTTAGAGATAATACATAGAATAATATGTAACTTGTATTTTGGCACATCTTCCTTAGTTTTTTCCTTCTAATGGTGGTATTAGTACCTTGTTGTGCTCATTCCATTGGGGGAAGGATGACTAAGAAAGATATGTCATTTTTTGGTAATAAAATTTATTGCTTCTACCCATGAGCTTCTTTTCGCAATATTTCTTTGTCTATACTTAGAATTATTTATATGCTACAATATATACATAATATACAATATATATACTACAAGAAAATATATTTATAAGATACAATATATACATAAGATACAATATATATACTACAAGAAAATATATAAGAGAATATATATACATAAGATACAATATAATATACTACAAGAAAATATATTATGCTACAATATATACATAATATACAATATATATACTACAAGAAAATATATAAGAGAATATATATACATAAGATACAATATAATATACTACAAGAAAATATATTATGCTACAATATATACATAATATACAATATATATACTACAAGAAAATATATTTATAAGCTACAATATATACATAAGATACAATATATATACTACAAGAAAATATATAAGAGAATATATATACATAAGATACAATATAATATACTACAAGCAAATATATAAGAGAATATATATACATAAGATACAATATAATATACTACAAGCAAATATATTATGCTACAATATATACATAATATACAATATATATACTACAAGAAAATATATTTATAAGCTACAATATATACATAATATACAATATATATACTACAAGAAAATATATAAGAGAATATATATACATAAGATACAATATATATACTACAAGAAAATATATTATGCTACAATATATACATAATATACAATATATATACTACAAGAAAATATATAAGAGAATATATATACATAAGATACAATATAATATACTACAAGAAAATATATTATGCTACAATATATACATAATATACAATATATATACTACAAGAAAATATATTTATAAGCTACAATATATACATAAGATACAATATATATACTAAAAGAAAATATATAAGAGAATATATATACATAAGATACAATATAATATCAAGAAGTGATATTTATGCATGACAATTTAGTGTTTTACTATTGTTTTGTTATTTTCTTTTTCGTCAAGCACTTTAATAATTAGATATACATATATACTACATATTAATATAGCCATGATACTACAAGAAATTGTCTTTAAAAAAAAAAAAAAAACCCGCTAGGCCCGCGAAGCCCACGAGCCCGGCCCGTTAAGCACAGGACCATGTGGGCTTAGGCCCGTCACGGGCCGGTTCCACCCATTAGGCCCACGAAGACCGGGACCGCCAGGCCCGGGACCGCCAGAGCCCGGGACCACGAAGCCCGGGACCGCGAGGCCCGGCCCGTTAGGCCCACTAAGGCCCGGGCCCGGGACAAAATACAGCCCTACTAAGTATATATAACATCCCTTTTGTTTTTCTATTTTCTGTAGCATAATTTTCAATTTTTTCAAATTTGGTTTGTATAAACAGCAATCAGCCAAATGTAGACTTCAAGAAAGTTGATGCTCATGTTCATCAGTTGAAGGGTAGCAGCTCCAGGTAAATAACTCCAATATCTCTTTTCGTTTCTTTTTCCACTTTGGAGTATTTGGAATTAATTATGAGCTTATTTTCTTGAGAAATGTATATTTTTAGCCGCTTCCAGAATAATAACCCCAACTTTGTGGGATTATATTATTTTATTGTTGTCTCAAAATATATTTTTTTAATATATATATATATACACTTTTTGGCTAGCGGAGTTAATTAGTTTTGGCAGACAGTTTAATTTTATATTTTGCCCTATTTTCTTTCGGTTATCTAAGTTATGTTTGGAGTTGGGATGAACAAGGCCATTTCACTTCATTTTGAAGTCAAAGAAAAAGCTAGCATGCATTTTCTTGTTCTCTTTTTTGGAAAATTTTGAGAGAAAAATCTTGGTAATATTTCTCAAAATAATTCTCAATTTGTAGAAATGACTTGTGCATCTCTTTATTAAGATTTGTAACCAAGATTTGTACCTTCTCTTATTTTCCAGATTATTAATTTCACTTTTTATTAACAATACACTTAATAGTAATAAAATTTTATCTCGTTCGTACATGGTTTTAATTTAATTACAGCATTGGTGCACAAAGAGTTCAAAGAATGTGCATTGCCTTCCGTAATTATTGTGAGCAACAGATTGTTGAAGGGTAAGGCTTTTCGTGTAATTTCTTAATTTTTCCTACATTTCCTTTCATTTTTTTTCTTGTTTTCTTGACAATTGAATAAAGCCAATTATCATTAACTGCAGGTGCATAAAATGTTTGCAACAAGTAAAGAATGAGTACACCCTTGTCAAAAACAAGCTTGAAACTTTATTTAAGGTGATTTCAGTTTCTATCATTCAACTATATATGCTTCATTATATTAATTGTAAATTAAATACTCATTTTACAATTAATTGATTAATTTGTAGCTGGAGAAACAACTCGTGGATGCTGGAGGTTCATTACCTGTGGTGTGAATATTCAAGAATATTTATTGAGATGTGAAATATGAATTATGTGAAATTCCATTATGCTTAATTCCAAGTTTAGAGCTTCTTTGGATATGCTATAAAGTTTTCATGAAATTTCGAGCTTCAATTTTTGGCTTCAAAAGTATAAGCAATGAGAGAAAAGATGAGAGAATCTTTCCAAAGACTTGACCAACTGTTGTAGTAACCATTTTAATTGGGTTGTAAATTAGTCAAATCTCCACCACTTCAATAATGCTTGTCGAAGCATGACCAAGTTTCAACTAAATTGTCTTGCTGTATGCTTTAATAATGTAAACATTTTTGTTTGAGTTTAAGTTTCATGCATATTATGGTATTGTAAAAACATTTACAAAATCAAGCTCCTTATATTTTAAAATTTTACAGGTGACCATGAGTGTTAATTGGTACGTAATTAAAAAGTGCTGTAACTTATTAAATTTTGTTGATGTCTAAAAAATTGTACACTGACACCAAGGGCGGAGGTAGTGCAATACTAGCGACGAGTTAGAACGAATCTAGTAGCTTTTGTTTAAATTCTCTATTTATATTAAAAAATTTATTAAATATATTTAATTATGAACCCGATAACAAAAACGAATTAGGTTCGATAATATGATCAGACCTAGACTTCGTAACCTTCAAATCATGATTTCGGCTCCACACAATACATAACTTGAATCTTTTTTCTTAATAAAGAAGCATACAAGCCGGTAACAGGATGAACTTATCCACTTCGTGATTATCATCAGTACTCGTGAGCTACGTTTCTTTCTTAATATGAGACAAAAATAATCATAATTTTGTAATTAAATTCAATGTTAGTGGATAAGAAACAAACCTTTAATGTTATTTTATTCCTCTTTGATAAATTGCTCGTGGGCTCCCTTTTCCACACTTCCTACAGAAATAAAATTACTTGGACCAGAAAATATTTTTTAAAAATGAATAAAATATTTAATTATGTTTGCCATATCGTTAAACAAGTTCCAAGACCGAATGTATTGTAGACTAGTAGTGATGCTCCATTGTACAACTTAAAAAATTTGTACATAGATACCATTCTCGATTTGAAGCACCGGCCATTGCTCCTTGGCATTATTACAAAATTAATTCTTCTGCTATATGATTAATATTTTTACTCAAGACCACATGTACTAATGGAAGCAACTAAGAATGTCAAATGAGCAGTAATCAATAATTAGGCGGGTCAAATAACATGTTTAAAAGTTATTTCGGCAAAGATGTGTTGTGTCAATATGGACTAAAATTTGGGTCATAAGCCCAACCCGCCCAACTCTTATAAAGTTTTACTTAATATGTGTTCTTTTCTTATGAATTGTATAATTACTAAATAAGACTTTTTTTCTTTTGTTATTGTAATATATAACATATCAAACAAAAAATATTATTTCTAAGATATTTTGGCAAAGTTATTCATGAATCAATTTGGACTAAAAATCAGCTCAACTTTAAATGGGATGAGATGGAATAGATCAAGATGGCTGAGTTCAATTAATGGACGGGTCATTAATCAGCCCAACATTGGACGGGTTGGGCAGCTCATTTGGGCTTGGACCAAATTTGACAGCCCTAGAAGCAACTATCCTTTTCTTCGAACTTAGCTCGTCCAAATTATTTACGTAGTAAAGTTGATATTTCCCCTTTATTTATTTACTAGTTTTAGTGTATATGCGTTGCACGTGTGCATGCGTCAATCAATTAAAAATATGTATAAAAATAACAAATTATTGTACATATATTCCGTAACATTGAGTATGCAACTTAAAAAGATTACGTAATTATTATTAAATAATATTTTGAGCTATAAAATAAATAAATATATAAATAAGGGTAAGTTTTTTGACAATGTTAGAAGTTAATCGATTTAGCTTGCTTAATAAAAGAATAACTTTCGGCCCACATACCTCACTTGTCTTATAATGACTTTAAGCCTTACCTCCAATTAACGAAGTTATTGGTTATTTTCTTTCTTATGTGATTAATTAGCAAAATTTATTATAAAGAAAGTAATATAAGATTGTAATACTAATTTATTTATCTTGTATATTCTGTTAGAATTAACGTTGAAAAAAATCTTTACATTTAGTTAGAATTAATAAAAATATTGAGAAAAATGTACATTATTGTAGTTATATAAATATAGATGACCAACAACAACAACAACAACAACATACCCAACATTATCCAACACTGTGGGGGTCTGGGGAGGGTAGTGTGTACGCAGACCTTACTCCTACCTTGTGAGGATAGAGAAGTTGTTTCCAATAGACTCTCGGCTCAGGAAAGCATAAGCACCACATTAATGAAAATATAGACAAGAAGGGACAATAACAAAAATCATATAAAAGTAAAATAAAAACAACAAGATAGTAAGGTGATCAACAATGAAAGAAAACAACGGTTAGTCATAAAAACCTACTACCAACAGAAAGCGAGACTGCGTGTCAATACTACTGTTATGAACACTCTTGACTACCTGTCACGACCCAAATCTCCCTCCGTAGGATGTCGTGATGGCACCTAATCTTAGGGACTAGGTAAGCCTAACATTTACTGAAATAATAACAATATTAATTAACGATGGACAAATGCGAAGTAGAAATCTCTATACAATACTTACAATCCCCAAAATCGAAAGTACAAGTCATAAGCTCTACTAAGTTACAAGAAATCCTATAAGTACAACTGTTTTGAAGTAGAGATAAAACAGTGCAAGTACAATATCAGAAGGTGACTCTGAAGCCTACGAACGCAACAATAGATTTTTCTTGAGTCTCCACAGCAAGATCCGTACAGCTAGCTAGCAATCAACTGACTCCAAATTTACCTGGCTCTGCACAAAAATATGCAGAAGTGTAGTATGAGTACACCATAGTCGGTACCCAATAAGTATCAAGACTAACCTCAGTGGAGTAGTGACGAGGTACAGTCAAGACATTTACTAGTCAAATAACCTGTGCAATATAGCATACAGAAATAATCGAAAATAAATAGCAGTGATAGCAACAATAATCAACTAGTGATATAAACAGTAAGGCAGCAAGAACACCATAATTATTACTGAGACGAATAAGAAACATAAGTACAACCAATTAAACAAGTACTTCAAATATAAATCTTTCACATATAATTCTTTCGAATAAACACCCTCCTAATATATTTCTTCAAATAAGTATCCTTAGAATATAAAACACTTTCAAATAAATATCTCATATCATAATCATAAAATGCGGTTCTCAACCCCCTTTCATATTCTCACGAAACCTCGTGCCCATATCTCTATCACAACTGCACGGACAACTCTCGTGCCAAATATGTCAATACATAAAATCTGCACGATTAATTTATTTTCAATAAAATTGTCACGACCCAATTTCATCAAAGGCCGTGATGGCGCCCACTACCGTTGTTAGGCAAGCCAACACTGATAGATCTAGTGATTTCCATTTTTAATATGTTTACAAAGTGAATAACTTCCCCATTTATAAAAGTTTTAGAAATTTACTGTTGTAAAGTAAATAAACAAAAGCAATTGAGTGCAAATCGAAGTCACAACAATAAATTCAAAATCATAAGTCTACTAGTGTGTGTCAAGACCTGGTGTCACAAGTGTGTAGGCTACTAGTAGAATATACAAAAGAAATACTAGTCTACTGTCTCAAGGAAATAGACAGAAATATAAATCCAAAAGAGAGACTCTGGCTGCTGCTAAACGGCTCGGATGGGCAGCTCACCGTGCAGTCTCGAGCTAGAAGTCAAGAGTGCGCACCGAACTGGTAACCAGATGTACCTGCATCAGATCCTGCACATCAAGTTCAGAAGTGTAGCGTGAGTACTTAAACAATGTGTACCTAGTAAGTATCTAGTCTAACCTCAAAGAAGTAGTGACGAGGGGTCGACTTCGACACTTACTAAGGGCCAAAACAACAACAACAACAACAACAACAACAACAACAACAACAACAATAATAATAATAATAATAATAATAATAATAATAATAATAATAATAATAATAATAATAATAATAATAATAATAATAATAATAATAATAATAATAATAATAATAATAATAATAATAATAATAATAATAATAATAATAATAATAATAATAATAATAATAATAATAATAATAATAATAATAATAATAATAATAATAATAATAATAATAATAATAATAATAATAATAATAATAATAATAATAATAATAATAATAATAATAATAATAATATAAAAAGGGATTTCGGTATCACTACGCACGAGTTATGCCGAGGATGTACGGCCCGATCCAAATATACATAATAATATATTGTACACTGCCGAGGATCGAACGGCCCGAACCATATAATATATCAATAAATCCTGCGGACCCGCTCCCATGAGAGTAGTGAAAATTTACCCCGCTCGCGAAATATATTTGCGAAGCGGTTGAACATATAATTTCTCAATTTATCATAGTATTCCTCACTTCCTTTAAAAAAAAATAAGAAATTCAACTTGGGGCTTTAAATATTGAGACCCTCAACTTCCACTTTAATCCGACAACTAGTAAGCATAAACAAGCAACGGTATCAACAAATCATGGCGTAAGCCTATATCTACCCGGACATAAGCATGAATAGTAGCTACGCACGGACTCTCGTTACATCGTGCGTGCGTAGCCCCCCACAATTAGAAGTACATATTGATTTAAGTTCACCTATGGGGTTAATTCCATCTTACAAGGTTAGAAAAGAGACTTACCCCGTCTCAAAGTCTACTTCCCGAATCAAGAATGCGCTTACATCCTCAAGTCGGTACCGAATCAATCCAAACTAATCAAATAATATACTAACTAGTCAATACGTGCTCAAGAGTTCATATTCCAACTATTAAAGAGGCTACCTAACCATAAATGCAAGATTCTAAAAATTCACTCTCGGGCCCACGTGCCCGGATTCCGAAAATTTTTGAAGAAAGTTGTTATCCATAACCTTAGAAACATAAATATATGATTTTCACTAAGTTCCATAACCATTATCGTGGTAAAATCCTATTTTTTATTAAACCCTAGTTTTTTTTTATCTAAACCCATAATTTCTACCAATTTTTCTATTAAAATCTACCCATAATCTATGTATTAAACTCACATTAAGAAGAAACTACTTACCTCACAAAGCTAAGTCAAAATCCCCTCCTTGAAAGCTCTCAAATCGCCCAAGAGTGGATGAAAATATGATAAAAATGGCCTAAGTCCCGTATTTAATGAACCCTCACTGCCCAATGACTTTCACATATGCAGTGCTTTGGGTCGCATCTGCGGTCCCGCACCTACGGCAAATGCCTTGCAGGTGCACCTTTCCCTCACCTGGTCGGTCTCCGCATCTGCGGACAAAGAGGGTTGCTTCTACGAGCCTAGCCGCACCTGCGATCATGGCTCTCGCACATGCGCTCACGCAGGTGCGCGCAATCTTCCGCATCTGCGTATTCTGGGCTGCCCTCCATTTCTCTCTTCTGCGGCTCGTACCTGCGAGCCCGCACCTGCGGCTGGCCAAGCGCAAGTGCGATTATGACAAATCTGGGAGCTTCAGTTGTTGCTCCAAGCTCCCGACTTGGTCGTCCGATTGACACTCAGAGCCCCCGGGGCCCCGTTCGAACATACCAACAAGTTTAGAATTATATAGCGGACTCGCCCAAACTCTCGGAACGCCCGAAACAACATTAAAACTAAGAATCGAACCCTAAAACCAATTTAATCAAACTTATGAACTTCAAGTTCTTCTATTCACTCAAAATGCGCCGAAACGTACTTAGACTACTCGGATTGACACCAAATTTTGCGTGCACGTCTTATATGACATTAGATAACACCAAAATTTGCTCCAAACCAAATTTAAAGAACTTCAAAATTCTTCAAGAACCAACTTTTGATATTTGGCGCTGAAATATTTTTGGGTCATCCAAAACCAGAACCGAGCATACGCCCAAGTCCGAAATCATCATACGAACCTATTGGAACTGTAAAATCCCGATTTCGAGGTTGTTTACTCAAAACTTTGACCGAAGTCAAACTTAGCCCTTTTAAGGCCAACTTAAGGGACCAATTATTCCGATTTCAACCCGAACCCTTCCAAATCTCAAACTAACCACCCCCGCAAGTTATAAAATAGTAAAAGTATATTTGGGGAGTCTTATTTAGGGGAACGGGATTCTAGAAAGCAAAACGACCGGTCGGGTCGTTACAAAAGTTAGGTTAC
Source organism: Nicotiana tabacum (assembly GCF_000715075.1). Classification (NCBI taxonomy): domain Eukaryota; kingdom Viridiplantae; phylum Streptophyta; class Magnoliopsida; order Solanales; family Solanaceae; genus Nicotiana; species Nicotiana tabacum. The sequence goes on along the minus strand of NC_134098.1, from coordinate 117,088,151 downwards.
AATTTTAAACTAAGTAAGAATTCAACAAAGAAATGAGTTTATTTTAGAAATAGTTTGAGTGAAGAAAATGACATGTCAATTTAAATAAAACATCAGATAAGCTACTGATTTGGATGTAAAACTTATCATATTAAAACATAATAGTAATGTTTTATTTAAATCAAATCAATCATCAAGAATAAGTACAAACCAGAAATACAAATCCTCAAAAGTCTCGTACGAAAAAGCCAAATCCAGCACAACACTACAAGCAATACAAAACACTTAATATTAAGTCAAATAATACATCACGGAAAAACACATGAAATTACATATTATGAAAAAATAAAATAACCAAAGGCAAGTGCAACCATAGAGAAATATCAACAAAAAGGGTACTCCCGAAGAACCACCTCGTAGTCCCAAATGATAAATAAATTTCAACAAATAACAATGCCCCCAGGTCATCACAAGTCATCAAAAATATATCCCAGATATAGCCCACCTTGTCTCGATACGTGCACAATAATAAAGTAAATGCCCGCCTTGTCTCGCCACACGCGCATAATAATATTCCCACCTTGTCTCGCCACATGTGCAAACCCACATATATAGCCCGCCTTGTCACGCCGCATGCGCATATATCAATAGTAATAATAGCACGGCAGATACCTCGTGCAAATATCCGAACAAACCTCTCAACAATATCACGCGTCAATATCACAACATCTCATGAACTGCACCTCAAGTGCTCAATTATCACAACATATCACAAATTGTACATCAAGTGCTCAAATATTATAACTTGCCACAGAAATCAACAATACATTAATTTCCATAATAAGGAGCCCATGGTTAGACCATAATGTGCACAAATCTTAACAAAAATGTCCGGGAGTGAACGACTCAACAAAATAATATTTTACAATTTAATACTTTACCTCAATATGATTTACGGCCTTTATAACTTAATATCAATTTTCACAACATGAACTGGAAAATAATTCATCAAGGAACAATGCCTTCTTTAATCTAAATTTTTGGCAAATATATTAATGCCTCCTTTTAAACTTACATATAAGTTATTTACAAATGAGTAATCCATAATGAAATTATCCCCAGAAAATATCAACTCAACAAAAACACGGGATTCACATAAAAATTAAAGTGGCAATCACACCCAATTATCATATAAAAATAAATTCAACAAACAAGGATTTAGGCATGACAAATAAAGGATTTATTATGTTCCAACAATTTTTAGATTTAATAAATAAGGGCATCTACGAATTTCAACCAATGTAATTTGTACATATAAACCAAGTACATACTCGTCACCTCGTGTACATAGTTTTAATTATACAGTTTTCACATAAGACTCAATGCCTAAGGGAAAATTCCCCCACTCAAGGTTAGGCAAGATGCTTACCTTTTGTTGAAATTAGGCCGATATTCCAAAATTGCCTTCTTGCTTGAATTGACCTACAGACAGCTCAAATCTAATCAAATTAATTGTATAACTTTATTAAAATTCATCGAAAACAATTCCGAAAATAAAACGTCGACTTAAAATTTTATTCTAAAAAGTCAACCAAAGTCAACGCGGGGCCCGTCTCTCGGAACCCGACATAATTTTTACGGAATTCGAACATCCATTCCGATACGAGTTCAACCATATCAATTATTCCAATAACAAATCGTCCTCCAAATCTTGAATTTTTATTTTTGAAAAGTTATACAAAAATCCCAATTTCCTCCATTACAACTCGAATTAAATGATGAATATAACCATAGATTCATGAAATATAATTACTTTCGGATATAGAACACTTACCCCAGTCGAAGTCGTGAAGAAATCCTCAAAATCGCCCAAAATTCGAGGTCCAAAAATCCCAATCGAAAATGAAGAAATGACAGAATTTCAATCCTTAAGTTTCTGCCTAGGTTCGCATTTGCGGACAAAAACTTCGCATTTGCGAATGAAAAGTAACCTCCCATGAACAGTGTTCGCAATTGCGAACTGCACTAAAATCCAAAAATCATCGCAATTGTCACACCTCCTTTTCTACCCCACAAAAGATATGTTTTATGGATTGTTGTGGGTTAAAGAGTTTTTCCAATTACAGTGACATTTTTGAAGTAGGGATTATTTTATTATTCAGAGTCGCCACTTGGAATTTGATTTTTGGGTGTTCCAAGTCACCTTTTATTTGATTCTCTATTCTAAGGAAGATTTGACTCTTTTATTATTGGTCTACGAAAATAAAGTCCGGGTAAGGAATTTTGTTGACCGAGGAGAAGGTGTAAGGCATTCCCCGAGGCCCGTGATTCTAGCACGGTCGCTTTATTGACTACAACTTGGCTTGATTTAATTTTTAATAAGTTGTGATTTATTTATTTCCATATTTTATCTATCCGCTTTTAATTATTAAAATATGAAAATATCTTTGAAACGAATCACGTGTGTGAATCCATTTTTTATTGTGACAAAATTATGTCACGCGTACGTGTACACAATTAATACCATTTTATTATATTAAGATTGTTTTGGCCAAAGATGCGTGAACACATACTTCGGTTTTAATTTTGGAAATCACAATTATGCCATGCGAACGTATACATAATCGCGATAAACTAACTAAAAGCATGTTTAAAGCACTCTATCGGTGCTCATTATTTTCCTAAACTTTGAGATTATTGTAAGGTCATGAATTATGGTAATCATTGTAGGAATGTGTATCACTTAGATATGATTGCAGTTAAGAAGATTATCTACATTGCAGATCGTTGATGGGCTAGTGATTGAACATAATCAAGATTACTTCAAGTCCAATTATAAAACAAGAATTCAATATCACATGGCCCCATGGCTTAACCACTGATCAAACGGCCTATTAATAGAACAACTCAGAACCAAAAATCAACACAACCAAACTTATCAAATTCACGTCATATTTCCAACAAATCATGAAACTAAACAAAACCTTATAACAAATGAATTTCACCTTAAGAACACCAAAAAACAGACTTGCTAACAAATGGCTAAATGTATTCTAATGATAAGAAGCACAAAATCAGCTTGTACGTAATCCCACTTTTGAGACATGAAATGAACATTTACATAGATATAAAAACATAATGAAATACTTATTCAACCAAAATCCCGGAATCAAATTAGGAATACATGGTACACATGTAAAAGAAATAGACCTTTATTGCCGAAATGTGAATTTTAAAGGTTTGCAATTCAACAACCGGACAAAATACCAGCGAGTTAGCGACCATGACCGGAAACTAGTGACGGTGAACTCGACCTCGACTCTCACAACTCCTTTTAACTTTAGTTGAAGAACCCACTTTTTACTGATTTTTTAGGACTGCTCGGAGCTGTTTTGAGCTAGGATTTTGAGAGTATTTTGATGACCTTATGGAGGTATTTTAATGTTGTTTTGTGATTGAATTTCCAGCAGTAACACAGCTGTTTTGGGGCTCAGTTTTGAGCTTAGTTTCAAGCTCATTTTTGGGGCCCTTTTAGAAAAAGATCAATAGCAGATTTGTACATATTTTGGGATAGTGTTTGGTGGTGTTTGGGGCTATTTTTCGGGTAGGATTTTTCCACTGATTTTTGGGTTGTTTTCATGCTGGATTTTGGGGCATTTTTAGAGGAGGTTATGGCTGCCCTTTTTTTGGTTCCAGAAGACCAACTCCCCTCCTTTGCGTGTGTGTATTTACGTGAAGGAAAAATGGGGATATGTGGGTTGTGAGTGGGGGACAAGCATGGGGGACAAGGAGTGAAGGACAAGGGAAAGTGGAGTGTAGACAAAGAGTGGGGGGCAAGGGAAAGTGGAGTGGGGACACGAGTGGGAAGATGGGAGCGGGAAAGATGGAATGAGAAGTGAGGTATTGGTGAGATGAGTGGGGAAAAATTAAAGCATGGTCAAAAATTAGGTGATCACAACATGCCTCTCTTTGCTTGGAAACTTGAAGAGTTTTCAGACAAAGAAAATATGAGCGATATGACTAATTTTTTGCCATACCATTATTCAAAAGGGAAGATATAAGAGAAAAGTGTGTGACCGAGTCTTGGTTATGGACAACCTATATATCCCGGATTATAAGGGAATCAGGCCACGTGTAGTTCAAGAAGAGTGATGGAATAATGAGTTGGACAGTCGAGTGAGGTTTCGTCGAGACTCCTGTCTGTAGTCCTGTTATTACATCAAAATCAAAAGAAACTAAACACGCCTATCAGCTATTAGTTACAAGATTCCTATCGATAACAATAATAACAACCCAATAAAATCCCACTAATAGGGGGTCTGGGGAGGGTAGTGTTTACACAGACCTTACCCCTACCCCGAAGAAGTAGAGAGGTTATTTCCGAAAGATCCTCGGCTCAAGAAAACAAAAAAACAAAAGGAGACAATATTAGTATCACCACAACAATCATAGAAAAAATAGGAACACCATGAAATCCAGAAGAAAGATACAAAGCAAAAACGATAGCTAGTAAATAGGACCTGCACTGAAAAGAAAAATAGTAAGACACAACATTGCCACTAGCTATCTTAGACAAAAACCCTACCTGGCTAGTCCCACAATGGTACAAAGTAAAGCAAGACTCAACTACCTCGTAACCTACAACTCTAATACTCGACCTCCACATCTTCCTATCAAGTGTCATGTACTCGGAAATCTGGAGCCTCGTCATATCCTGCCTGATCACCTCTCCCAGTACTTCTTAAGCCGCCCTCTACCTCTTCTCGTGCCCTCCACAACTAGCCGTTCACACCTCCGTACCGGAGCATCTGGGCTTCTCCTCTGAACATGTCCGAACCATCTAAGCCTTGATTCTCACATCTTGTCATCAATGGGAGCCACGTGCACCTTCTACCGAATAACATCATTCCTAATCTTATCTATCCTAGTGTGCCCGCACATCCACCTCAATATCCTCATTTCTGCTACTTTCATCTTCTGGATATGTGAGTTCTTAACGGGCTAACACTCAACCCCATACATCATGGTCGGTCTAACCACCGCTTAATAGAACTTACCTTTGAGTATCGGTGGCACTCTCTTGTCATACACAACTCCAGATGCTAACCTCCACTTCATCCATCCTACCCAATACAGTATGTGACATCCTCGTCAATCTCCCCTCCCCCCCGGATAACCGAACCAAGGTACTTGAAGTTGCCTCTACTCGGGATGACCTGTGATTCAAGCCTCATATCCACGCCTACTTCCCCCGGCTCAGCGCTGAACTTACACTCCCGGTATTCCATCTTCGTCCTACTCAGCTTGAAACCCTTAGACTCAAGAGCCTGTCTCCAAACCTTCAGCCTCTCGTTAACACCGGCTCGCGACTCATCAATCAGAACTATGTCATCAGCGAATAGCATGCACCATGGCACCTCCCCTTGAATATGGTGTGTTAACGCGTCCATAACCAGGGCGAATAAGAACGGACTGAGCGCAGAACTTTGGTATAACCCCATTACAACCGGAAAATGCTCAGAGTCGCCTCCTACTGTCCTAACCCGAGTCTTAGTCCCATCATACATGTCCTTAATCGCCATCATGTAGGGAACCGACACACCTTTTGCCTCTAGGCATCTTCAGAGAACTTCTCTAGGAACCTTGTCATACTCTTTCTCTAGGTCAATAAACACCATGTGCAGAACCCTTCTTCCTCTCTCTGTATAGTTCCACCAACCTTCTAACAAGGTGTATAGCTTTTGTAGTCGAACGAACCGGCATGAACCCGAACTGGTTGTCGGATACAGACACTGTCATCCTCACCCTCGCTTCAACCACCCTCTTCCACACTTTCATGGTATGACTCAGTAATTTGATACCCCTATAATTGTTACAACTCTGAATATCACCTTTGTTCTTATACAATGGGAGCACCGTACTCTACCTCCACTCATCCGGCATCCTCTTCGCCTTAAAAATAACATTAAACAACCTAGTCAACCACTCCAAACCTGCTCTTCCCACACACTTCTAAAATTCCACCGGAATCTCATATGGCCCGGTCGCTCTGCCCCTACTCATCTTATGCATAGCTCCCACGACCTCCTCAACCTCGATACGCCTGCAGCACCCAAAGTCACGGTAACTCTCGAAATGCTCCAATTCGCCTAGCACAATATCTTGATCCCCTTCTTCATTCAGAAATTTATGAAAGTAAGTCTGTCATCTCCTCTTAATTTAGGCATCTTCCATCAATACTCTACCATCTTTGTCCTTGATGCATCTCACTTGGTCCAAATCCCGAGCCTTCCTCTCTCGCAACTTCGCCAGTCGGAATAACTTCTTCTCCCCACCTTTTTTCTCCATTTCCTCGTACATACAACCATAAGCCGCAGTCTTAGCCTCCATGACCGCCAACTTAGCCTCCTTCCTAGCTGCCTTATACCTCTCCATGCACGCTCGCTTCTCCTCCTCACTTATGCTCCCCACTAAATTCAGGTACGCCCTCTTCTTCGATTCCACTTTACCTTGGATCACTTCATTCCACCACCAGTCTCCTTTGTGCCCACCAGAGATGCCCGTCGAGACCCCAAACACCTCTCTCGCAGCCTCCCTAATACAGTCTGCTATCGCTGACCACATAGTGCTCACGTCACGACTGCTCCTCCAATCTCCCATAACCGACAACCGCCTCTCCAACTCTTGGGCTTTATCTCTTAGTTAAGGCTCCCCACCTAATTCTCAGTCTTTCTCGAGTAGACCTTTTCCTCCTCTTTAACATAATACCAACGTCCATCACCAAGAGCCTATGCTGCGTTAGGAGTATCTCACCCGGAATCACCTTGCAATCCTTGCACAGCCCTCTGTCACACCTCATGAGGAGGAGATAGTCAATATGAGTCTTCGCCACCACATTTTGAAAAGTAAACAAATGCCCCTCCCTCTTCGGAAAGAGAAGCCTCCATGCACCTCGCCATAACCACCTGCGGTCGACCCAATATTCCTATTAAAATCCCTTCCTATGAATAGCTTCTCAGCAGGCGAAACCTGGCGCACAATCTTATCTAACCCCTCCCAGAAGCGTCGTTTAACCTCCTCATCTAGGCCCACATTGGGCGCATAGGCGCTAATGACGTTTAGGGTGCACTCTCCAACCACAAACTTAATAATAATCAATCTATCATTCACTCATCTAACCTTAACCACAGACTCTCTAAGTTCCCTATCCACCAAGATGCCCACTCCATTCTTACCTTTCTGGACTCCTGGGTACCAAAATTTATACCCGTCTGCGTCCTTCGACCTTGACCCTACCCACCTTGTCTATAAGTCTTCTAAAACTTGATCTTGAATCTTGACTGGTTCTTCACGCAGACTCTGATTTGAACCTTGATGCTATCTAGCCACAGGTGCTAGTTCATTCTTCTATGGCTTCTTTTGACCAAAACAGGAAATGCAATGTTCGTGACTTCAGTCGTCTTGAGTAGACCATATCATTTCTATCTGCTTCTGCATTTGGATTCACTTATCTCTCTTTTTATTCATTTATTTTAGATTGAGACTTCTTCTTTCGTTCATCTCGAATATTGTGCCTCGAGGTAAAACCTGCTCAGACACCAAAACAAATAAACGAACGAAATTTTTTTGCCCCAGTTTTCACCAGGAAATTTTCGTAAGTTATTGTAACAAAATTCTAAACTACTTCTTTATTGAAATCAATAAAAGATCGGGAATGGTATACCCTGAAAGGATCATGATGATTTTTTTTGGATGGGTGTTCCTTTATTTTCCAAAAGGATGTCTCAACTAAGGATTGATGTACCTTATGTTGGAAAAATGTGGCCAGGAAATGGAATACCCTATATTGGAAAGATATCAGGGAGTGGTGTACCCTTCATTTAAGATCAAATCAACTATGGAGTGGATACCCTATGTTGGAAAGGAGACTAGGGAGTGGAGACCCTATGTCTAAAATAAAATCAACTAGGGAGTGGATACCCTATGTTGGAAAGGAGACTAGGGAGTGGAGACCCTATGTCTAAAATAAAATCAACTACGGAGTGGATACCCTATGTTGGAAAGGAGACTAGGGAGTGGAGACCCTATGTCTAAAATAAAATCAACTAGGGAGTGGATACCCTATGTTGGAAAAGAAGACTAGGGAGTGGAGACCATATATTGGAAAAATGACTAGGGAGTGGAGACTCTATGTCTAAAATAACATCAACTATGGAGTGGAGACCCTATGTTAGAAAAACGACTAGGGAGTGGAAACCCTATTTTGGAAAAGCGACTAGGGAGTGGAGACCCTATGTCTAAAAGAAAATCAACTAGGGAGTGGAGACCCTATGTTGGAAAAGCGACTAGAGAGTGGAGACCCTATGTCTAAAATAACATCAACCAGGGAGTGGAAACCCTATGTTGAAAAAGCGACTAGGGAGTGGAGACCCTATCTAAAATAAAATCAACTAGGGAGTGGATACCCTATGTTGGAAAGGAGGCAAGGGAGTGGAGACCCTATGTCTAAAATAAAATCAACTGGAGAGTGGAGACCCTATGTTGGAAAAGAGACTAGGGAGTGGAGACCCTATGTCTAAAATAATTTCAACTTGGGAGTGGAAACCCTATATTGGAAAAGAGACTAGGGAGTGGAGACCCTATGTCTAAAATATCATCAACTAGGAAGTGGAGACCCTACGTCTAAAATAAAATAAACTAGGGAGTGGAGACCCTATGCTGGAAAAGGAGACTAGGGAGTGGAGACCCTATGTCTAAAATAAAATCAACTAGGGAGTGGAGACCCTATGTTGGAAAAGGAGACTAGGGAGTGGAGACCCTATGTCTAAAATAATATCAACTAGGGAGTGGAGACCCTATGTTGGAAAAGAGACTAGGGAGTGGAGACCCTACGTCTAAAATAACATCAACTAGAGAGTGGATACCCTATGTTGGAAAGGAGACTAGGGAGTGGAGAACCTATGTCTAAAATAAAATAAACTAGGGAGTGGATACCCTATGTTGGAAAGGAGACTAGGGAGTGGAGACCCTATGTCTAAAATAAAATCAACTAGGGAGTGGAGACCCTATGTTGGAAACGCAACTAGGGATTGGTGTACCCTATACTACCATGATTTCTAACTTTCTTTCTTTTCTTTCTTTTTCATCATTTAAATTTTTTTTTCATTTTTTTTGTTTATTTTGTAGAGAATGAGTAAATGCGGGAAATAATTTGAAGAAGACTTCCCTTTTGGAGTTGTTGTTGATGCAGATATGTTTCTAGCTCCCATGCGGTTTCTTCTTCTTCTTCTTCTTCTTCTTCTTCTCTTTTTTTTTGGTTGCACCTGCTTCTTGTAAGGTTGCTTTTGGGTTGCACCTGTTTTCTATTTTTCAAACAAAGAACAATTGTTAGTTAGAAACGGTGGTTAGTTTTGCGGCCTTGAGTGTTTCAGTCACATGATCTTGGCCAGCTTCTTTGGTGATAATTTCACCTGCAACTGTTCGTTTCCTGAATACTGATTACATTTCTGGCCCCGGAGAACCTTTGGCTTTTTCAAACTTTTCCATGACGGTCGGTCACGTGGGACTTAACCTTTTTCAACTTTATTTTTGCATTTGTAGGCCATGACTTCTTTCTTCCAATTTTAACTTGAGAGCATTGGGGAACCTTTGGCTTTTCAAACTTTGCCACGATGGTTAGCCACTTAGGACTTAACCTTTTCAACTTCATTTTTCCCTTGTAGGCACTTTTAATTAGATTTCTTCCTTCCATATGTTTTTGATTTCGAAACATCAGCCGCCATGGCCAGTCGGGGTCGACCCGATGCCTCTGCCGAGGCTGGGTGCCTCTTGAATATTAACTTGTATCAAACAAAAGACCTGTAAAGCAGTCTTGACATCCCTTCTTTGCCTTAGTTATGAAACAAAGTTAGACCGAAAGGGATTCAAAGAACAACAAACAATGGAATGGACAATGAATTTAGACAAGAGATATCCCTTTCAGGGAAAGGAAAGAAGGACTTATCTGGAGTACATGCGAACTTCAATGAACATGACATGCCTTTTGGACTGGATGCCTGATCTGTGTAAACCGTCTGACTCTCAGAAATTCATCACAACTTTTGCCTCTAAATCAAGAAACCTTCCCCGGGACTGTGTCGATTCCAATGGCTGTGAAGATCCTTTTTTCGATCAGTAGTGCCCTTTGCGGGTTTTCAACAGCTGGCCTCTATCATTTCGCTTTTTCTATGCTCGCCATCACCCTATGATGCCCAGGAAGGTTTTCACCAATAAGACTCTCTCATTTTATTTCTCTCATTTTGGTTGCATCAGATCCAAGTGACTGTATCTTCCAATTTGAACATTCTCGTTGATTGATCGGAAGGACTTGAAAAGGATTTGGGTAAAAAGGATTGGGATTGAATTACAACTTTGGAAACTTCAAGTGAAACTGTCGCCGAAATATTATAATATCTGCCCCAGTTTCAACTTTTGGGGAAATGAGGATTTTTGTTTTACTGTGACAGAACCCCAGAGAAAGGCTGCCTACGTATCCTTTCGGAATCAAGTCAAACATAGTTCAAGTCAACTTTGTTTTTTGTTTTTTTATTTTTGTTTTGTTTTTGTTTTGCTTTCTTTTCTCTTTCTTTGTCCTTTCTTTTTACTCTTTTTTTCATTTTTCATTTCATTTTCTTTTGTCTCTATTTTTTTTTTGTTTTTTTTTTCTCTTTTTTCTTTTTTTTTTCAATAACATTTTCAGTTTTCAAAGAGGGTAATCAAAGAAAAGTAACCGGCTCAAAGGGTTTGCAAAGGGTTAATAGTGTTTGGGTAGCGAGAATGAAAGTCTTTATCATCCCAATCAGAGAGCATTAAAGCTGCGTAAAGGGTCAAACATAGTACCTTTTGACTGCATTAATTTGGAGTCAATTTTCCTTTATCTTCTTCATGATGCGGGAGGATACGTCTCAGAACGAGTTGCCCCACTTTAAATTTTCTGGGCCGCACTTTCTTGTTGTACACACATGCCATTCTTTGTTGGTACAACTGCCCGTGGCAAACTGCGGCCAATCGTTTTTCATCAATCAGTGTCGATTGTTCCAATCGGTTCTTGACCCAATCTTTATCCTTAATCTCGGCTTCAACAATGATCTGAAGAGAGAAAATTTTAACTTCTTCCGATTTCATTCGGTCTTGGCTTAGGCCTACTGTTCTAATTCTTGTTTATTTTCTCACAAGCTTTATCTTCAACACATTCTTCTTCTTGATTCATTATTTCAGGGCCTGACAGCGTTTTAGGATCTGGGCATGAAGTCCGCAAGCATGTCATGTTATTAAAATCTGCATTAACAGAACTGAAAAAAGAATAAGAAAGGTGACAAGATTAAGAATAAAGTCATTCTTGTACAATAAAATATTTATTTCATTTATTTCATTTTTTTTTTTAAAAAAAAAAAATTAAAGATAGAAGGGTTTACATTAGAAAGTAAGACAATAAAGTAAAACATCCGGATCACAACCTGAAATAATCCAAACGCAAAAAGGACAGCAAGACCGACTACCGAGACTCCAGTCTAATAGGGAACTTTCAGGTTTGGCGACCGATTTTGGATTTTCTTCTGTCGTGGCAATGGATACTATGGATTTAAATGCTGGATCAATGTCCTCATCATCACAGATCATTCCAACGACTGTCCCAGTGTTGTGAGCAGGCAACAGATTATTCGTCATATCAGGAGCCTTTTCGTTCCAAAGAACAATTCTTTGGCTTCAATCAAGTCTTCAACTGCCCTCTTGAGGGTCCAACAATCCTCAATATCATGTCCCACTGCTCCAAAGTGGTATTCACATCTAGCATCAGCTCGGTGCAAGGGGGACTCATGGTTTGGCCGATTCGGGGCCACTGGCTGCAACAGACCTAGCCTGACTAGATTTTGGAACAAACTTGAATACGATTCACCAATAGGAATGAACTGATTCTTTCTGAGGGGCTCTCTTGGGCGAGGATTGTATTGGGGAACATTTGGTTGGGATTATATGGAGCTTGGTAGGGATGGGTATTTCTGGGAGGTGGAGCTCAATTTTGTGTATAATGCTCTAGCCGCGTGTAAGGTTGTGTGTTCATCACCACATAGGGAGGTGGTGCCACAACATAAACATCATCTTGATGGGGATAATAGTGTTGTGAGACCTTAGGAAGCACATATGATTGGTTGAATGACTTGCGGGGGGCCCCTCGAGCTCGAAGCCATTATGGCTCCCTCTTTCCTCCTGTTTATGTTCATCAAACCCCCCAAACCATTTTGAACGGTCTGTGATGTGGCCTTAAAGGCAGCATGAATCAATATTCGGCGTGTTTTGAAACCATTTTCGACCATCTCCCCAATTTTGATAGCTTCGGCGAACGGATTACCCATAGCGGACATCATTTTCTGAAAGTAGTCCGCCTCTTTGGCTTGTAGGAAGACTGTAACCATTTTTGCTTCGTCCATTGGAGGCTTTACCGTAGCGGCTTGCTCGCGCCATTTGATATCATATTCAGAGAAACTTTATGCGGTTTTCTTTTCAAATTGGACAAAGAGTTCTCTTTTTGAATTTTTTCACTCGTGCTTTCTTTTTCCTTTTTTTTCGCTCTTTGTTTTCTTTGTTATTTTTTGTCACTCTTTTCTTTATTTTTCTTTCTCACTCAATTTTCTTTCACTCAGTTTATTTAGTGGCAATGATCGAATTCGATGGGGATTGTCTATGTATCATGACGCCGCGTGAATCAGATCATTACGTAGTTCAGAAAGATCAGGAATAAAGGATATAAACTAACTCTTTTTTTGGATTTTTAATTTTTTCTCTTTTTTTATTCAAACTTTTTGAAAGAAAGACTTCTAAACAAGAAAGAAAATATTTTTGGATTTTGTTTTGATAATTTTTGAAAGAAAGAAAATATTCTTTTGAATTTTAATTTTAAAAAAAAAATTGGAGAAAGACTTTTAAAAAAAAAAGGAAGAAAATATTTTTGGATTTGACGTCTCAAAGAAAGATTTCTAAAGAAGGATTTAAAAGAAAATATTTTTGAATTTTTATAAATTGGGGGCCGAAACTTATGAGGTTTGCCTACGTATCTCACATCCGGTGAGAATCAGACCCGCATAGTTCGATCAAAATGAAAATAAAAAACATTTTAAAAATTGTGATTTTACACATTAAAACCCTTCAAAACGTTTTTTTTTATAAAAAAAAAAGAAACTTTATGAAAACGTGGAGAAAATTTTCTCTTTTTCTCTCCTCTGTTCAATCAATCTATCCTAAAGCCGGTCAGCATTTGAGTAAAGCCTACCAAATAATGTTACATATAGCACAAAAAATGAACATGTTGGTCTGAAAAATTGGTACCTGTCCTAGACGGGCCCGACCCATGTGCCGAGTCCCGCTAAGTCCAATACACATGATGCAAATAAAGCATAGCCTACTAGGATATTCATTGCTTGTGGCTTGTTCTTCTAAGTTTTCAAATCCTAAAGGAGATGGTATATAGACCTGGCTTAACCGAGCGGACAACCCGAGCCAAAGAGCGTCAAGCGCCACCAGTAGTAGAACAGCATTGGCTAGCTAATGGCTCTCCCGCCTAAACATGTATGACTAAATCCTTCACCAGAAGCTGGTAGGCTAGCTGGATTTATCTCAAGAAAAAAAATTTGCGATGCTGGTAGGCAAACACAACATAACTAACTATTAGAAGACTTAGAGGGTGCGAAAGAGAATACAATTTATATGTACAGTTCAATAATATCAAAGCCGTAAAAAGCAGACAAGAGCATATTAGGCCCAAATAAATCACAGTATATATACAAAATTGATAAAGCCAAATAAAAGTTAACATGTACAAGCTCGAATTCTGGTTAGTCCCCAGCGAGTCGCCAGAGCTGTCACACCTCCTTTTCTACCCCACAAAAGATATGTGTCATGGATTGTTGTGGGTTAAAGAGTTTTTCCAATTAAAGTGACATTTTTGAAGTAGGGATTATTTTATTATTCAGAGTCACCACTTGAAATTTGATTTTTGGGTGTTCCAAGTCACCTTTTATTTGAATCCCTATTCAAAGGAAGATTTGACTCTTTTAATATTGGTCTACGAAAATAAAGTTCGGGTAAGGAATTTTGTTGACCGGAGAGAAGGTGTAAGGCATTTTCCGAGTCCCGTGATTCTAGTACGGTCACTTTATTGACTACAACTTGGCTTGAATTAATTTTGGATAAGGTGTGATTTATTGTTTTTCATATTTTATCTATCCACTATTAATTATTAAAATATGAAATTATCTTTGAAACGAATCACGTGTGTGAATCCGTTTTTTTATTGTGACAAAATCATGTCACACGTACGTATAAACAATTAATACCATTTTATTGTATTAACATTGTTTTAGCCAAAAATGCGCGAACACATACTTCGGTTTTAATTTTGAAAATCACAATTATGCCACGCGAACTTATACATAATCGCGATAAACTAACTAAAAGCATGCTTAAAGCACTCCATCGGTGCTCATTATTCTTCCTAAACTTTAAGATTATTGTAAGATCATGAATTATGCAAATCATTGTAGAAATGTGTATCACTTAGCTATGATTGCAGTTAAGAAGATTATCTACATTGCAGGTCGTTGACGGGCTAGTGATTGAACATAATAAAGATTACTTCAAGTCCAAATATAAAATAAGAATTCAATATCACATAGCCTCATTGCTTAACCACTGATCAAACGGCCTATTAATAGAACAATTCAGAACGAAAAATCAATACAACCAAACTTATCAAATTCACATCATATTTCCAACAAATCATGAAACTAAACAAAACCTTATAACAAATGAATTTCACCTTAAGAACACCAAAAAGGAGACATGCTAATAAATGGCTAAATGTATTCTAATGCCAACAAGCACAAAATTAGCTTTTACGTAAACCCACTTTTGAGACATGAAATGAACATTCACATAGATATAAAAACATAATGAAATACATAGTCAACCAAAATTTCGGAATCAAATTAGGAAGACATGGTACACATGTAAAAGAAACAGACCTTTATTGCCGAAATCTGAATTTTAAAGGTTTGCAATTCAAAAACGGGACAAAACACCAGCGAGTCAGCGACCATGACTGGAAACTAGCGACGGCGATCTCGACCTCGACTCTCACAACTCCTTTTAACTTCAGTTGAAGAACCCACTTTTTACTGAATTTTTATGACTGCTCGGAGCTGTTTTGAGCTGGAATTTTGAGAGTATTTTGATGACCTTATGGAGGTATTTCAATGATGTTTTGTGATTGAATTTCCAGCAGTAATACAACTATTTTGGGGCTCGGTTTTGAGCTTAGTTTCAAGCTCGTTTTTGGGGCCCTTTTAGAGAAAAATCAACAATAAATTTGTACAGGTTTTGGGACAGTGTTCGGTGGTGTTTGGGGCTATTTTTCGGGCAGGATTTTTCAACTGATTTTTGGGCTGTTTTCAGGCAGGATTTTGGGGCATTTTAGAGGAGGTTATGGCTGCCCTTTTTTTGGTTCCAGAAGACCAACTCTTCTCCTTTGCGTGTGTGTATTAACGTGAAGGAAAAATAGGGATATGTGCATTGTGAGTAGGGAACAAGCATGGGGGACAAAGAAAAGTGGAGTGGGGACAAAGAGTGGGGGCAAGGAAAAGTGGAGTGGGGATACGCGTGGGAAGATGGGAGCGGGAAAGATGGAGTGAGAAGTGAGATATTGGTGATATGAGTGGGAAAAATTTCAAGCATGGTCAAAAATTAGGTGCTCACAGCAATTGCGAATGAACAGTAACCTTCAATGAACAGTGTTCGCAATTGCGATAAATTGTTCGCAATTGCGAATAAACAGTACCTCACCAGAAAGCAGCAAACTCAAACTTCTCTGAAATGATCCGAAACCACCTCGAAACTTATCTGACACCTCCCAGACACAAACCATATATGAATTTCAATCATAAAACATGTCACGGACCTACTCGTGCATTCAAAACACTGAAAAGAGGTCGTCCTGACCCGATATTGACCATGATCAAACTCCCAAACTTTTTAATTTAACTAGTCTCTCAACTAATGATCCAAAAATACACCCAAGCCCCTCGAGACCCCGTCAAATCATACCAACAAGTCCCAAAATATGATAAGAACTTAGTCGAGGCTCAAATCACATCAAACAATGCCGAAACTATGAATCGCACCTCGAATCGAATTATGAGTTATGAAATTTCCAAATTCTATAATTTGCGCCGAAACGTATTAAATCAATCCGGAATGACTTCACGTTTTGCACACGAGTCATAAATGATGTAATGGAGTTGTTCCAATTTCCGAAATCAAAATCCGACCCCTTTTTATCAAAAATTCGATCTTCGGTCGAACTTTTCAAAAATCTTATATTTTCAACTTTCGCCAAAATGCGTCGAATTAATCTACGAACTTCCAAATCCAAATCCGGACACACGCCTAAGTCTGAAATCACCATACGAAGCTATTGATATCATCAAAGTTCCATTCCGGGGTCGTTTGCTCAAAAGTTAACTATGTGGTCAATGTTTGTATTTAAGCTTCAAAAAATGAGAATTATTTTTTAAATTAAATTCTGAATCTTCCGAAAACCAAACTCGACCACACACGCGGGTCATAATACATATTATGAAGCTTCTCGGGACCTTAAGTTGCTGAACGGGGCATTAATTCTTAAAACGACAAGTAGGGTCATTACACTCTCCCCCCTTAAACATACATTCGTCCTCAAACATGCCAAGAATCTTTCTGAGGAATTAATTTACTGAATGTATTTACTGCACACATACTCGCGGGTGATTCTACGTCACCATAAATTTAACAGGGGTCCGACAATACGATCTCAGTTGAGATTACTTCTTTCCACATTTATATACTTTAAAACCAATTCTTTACACTCCAGACATTTTCAAAAGGCCTTATTTTCCATATTAACACCTGGTATTAGTTTCACCGGTTATAGCAACTCGTGCCTACGCACACATTTTACGTATGTCCATAACCACATCTCTGATCATAATAGCAATTCATAATTTAATTCCGGCATCCTCAATTAATCTCATATTAACCAAAATCTCATTTTAACTTTTCGTAACATTGACAACAACACGCGAGGTATGAAGACCTCATAATTATTTATCTGAATTAAAGAGTCGCATTTAACGCCATCTGGACACTCGCCTTATAGGCTAACACTCAATGTTTACAACACGAATATGGCTAAATATGCACAGAAACATATAAAAGAATTATTAAATAAGCCTAGCAATCATGACTCCCTATTAATACTATAGTATAATTTTAATTTCACAAAGGGAGAATTTAAACTCATAAGTTTTTCACCATAAGGACCTCGTCCTTATATAACTTCCACCGCGGCTTGTAGCCCAGTTCAAATATTTCACATCATATAAAAATTGCGAGGAGCTCGTCCTCAACTCCAAATCACAAGTATTTTGCACATTGAGCCAACTGAATTTTTCATTTCCTTTCTTTCTTCTTTTTAATAAATTTCGTAAACAATTTTCACAACACATAATGAACTTCCATACAGGTAGGGCATATAATTCATAAAATTGAATTCAATTATTCCGAAATCACATTGAAACCCACTTTAGAGAGAAATAGAAAGTCACTTTTGAACTTATAGTCCTCAATAGTGTATAAAATAAAAATGATAGACGCGGGCTAACATCATCGAATATCCCAACAGGGATAAACATATAACTGGGTCACAAAATTACGAAGCTCACCCATAAGCGGAGCATAATAGGAGGACTCACCTCAATAATCAGAACCGAAACATAATACGAATGAGGCTCCTCTATAACAAATCTAAACTATACCTTTACGACATCTCCTGGCGCATTGGCCTCAGACCTACTATATGAAACACATCAACAGGTCGGGTCTCCCCCTCTTGGGCGCCCTCTATTTGCCTGAATACCCCGCTATGACATATCTGTCCGGAGTCTGGGACAATCTCTCACCATGTGACTGGTATCTCCACACTCGAAGCAACCTCTCTACTGACGTGGCTGTGGAAACTATGTGGTACGGGTACTCTAAGACCCATGAGCATCTGAAATACCGTGCGGAGCTTAAAGTGCAAACTATACTGGATAACCCACAAAACCTTTACCATATCATACCCTGCCTCTAAAATAAGGACCAGCAGGTCTCTCCGATCTGCGAGGCCTCTTAGCCTCCCTGTCCTCTCTCTCATGACCTCGCATGTCCTCTCTTTCCTAGCCCCGCCTGTCCTCTCTCTCCTGGTCCCACATGCCCTCTAATCGGTGGGCGATCCCCACCACCTGCTGAAATGGAACATCAGACTCCAACTCCCGAGATATCACGTCTAAGCCCCTCAATGAATCTACGAACTCGCTCTCTAACTGTAGCGACCAAAGCAGGTGTATGTCTGGCCAAATCACAGAATCTAACAGCATACTCTAACACTGACATAGTTCCTTGGCGCAGCTGCTCAAACTCTGTGCGCCATGCATCCCGAAGGGACTGAGGAACAAACTCTCTCAGGGACAACTTTGAAAACTGAGCCCGTGAAAGTGAAGCTGCATCGGCCGGGCTACCCAACTCATACGCCCGCCACCACTGATATGATGCTCCCTTAAGCTGGAACGTAGTAAATGCAACTCCACTCGTCTCCACAATACCCATAGTGCGGAGAATGCAGTGGCACTCCTCTAGAAAACCTTGTGGACCTTCTGAAGCCAAACCACTGAAAGTAGGAGGGTCATACTTCTTGAACCATGCAAGTCTAAGTTGTTCTTCCTCAGATGTTGCGACCCTACCCATGGGCTGAACTAGGACCACATGCTGAGTCGCCATAACTCCCGGAACCTAAAAAATGTGGACTCGCTGCTCTGGAGTACAGGCGGCGGAAGTTTGAGTCCCTCCCCCGATCTGTGAAGTAGCTGGTGCAATCGGAATCAACCCTGCCTGAGCCAATGTGCCAAACATGCTCAGGAATTGTGCTAAGGTCTCCTGAAGTCCAAGGGTAACAGCAGGCGCCTCTGGTACCTGTCCCCCAATCAGAACAACAGGCGGCTCCTCAACTACTGCTCCGGTAGGTGCCCTAGCTACGACACGTGATCCTCTTCGGCCTCTACCTCTGCCTCTTCCCCTAGCAAAACCTTCTCCGGGGGCAGTGTCATCGGTAACTGCAGCTCGTGTCCTCACCATCTGTGAGAGAACAACAACAACAACAACAACAACAACAACAACCCAGTATAGTCCCATAAGTGGGGTTTGGAGAGGGTAGTATATACGCAGACCTTATCTCTACCCCAATGAGGTAGAGAGGCTGTTTCCGAAAGACCCTCGGCTCAAGAAGATGAAAATACAAAAAGAGACAATATATCAGTACCATCAATAAAAACATGTAAATAATCACGACATCGCAAGAACCAGTGATTAAATGGAAAGCAGAAATAATAACCAGTAAATAACGGAAGAGTAGTGAAAACACAACACTGGCCACTAGTAGTATAAGACTAAAGCCTAGCAGCCTAGCCTCACACTAGTAGACTAAATGAACTCAACTACCTCCTAACCTACAACCTTAATGCTCGACCTCCACAGCTTCCTATCGAGTGCCATGTCCTCGGAGATCTGAAGCCTCGCCATATCCCGCCCAATCACCTCTCCCCAATACGTCTTAAGTCTCCCTCTACCTCTCCTCATACCTACCAATGCCAACCACTTGCACCTCCTTACCGAGACATCCAAGCTCCTCCTCTGAACGTGCCCGAACCATCTGAGCCTCGCTTCCCGCATCTTGTCGTCAATGGGAGCTACGCCCACCTTCTCCCGAATATCTTCATTACTAATCTTATCCATCCTAGTATGCCCGCACATCCACCTCAACATCCTCATTTCTGCTACTCACATCTTCTGGATATGTGAGTTCTTAACTGGCCAACACTCAGCCCCATACATCATGGCCGGCCTAACCACCGCTCTATAAAACTTATCTTTGAGTAGCGGAGGCACTTTCTTGTCACATAAGACTCCAGATGCTAACCTCAATTTCATCCACCCCACCCCAATACGGTGTGTGACATCCTCGTTGATCTTCTCATCCACCTGGATAATCGACCCAAGGTACTTAAAATTGCCTCTCTTGGGAATGACCTGCGATCCAAGCCTGACGTCCATGCCCGCTTCCCTCGGCTCGGCACTGAACTTACACTCAAGATACCCCGTCTTCGTCCTGCTCAACTTGAAACCCTTAGACTCAAGGGCCTGTCTCCAAACCTCCAGCCTCTCATTAATGCCACTCCACGTTTCGTCAATCAGAACAATGTCATCAACGAATAACATACACCCATGGCACTTCTCCTTGAACATGGTGTGTCAGTGCGTCCATCACCAAAGCAAACAAGAAAGGGATGAGCGTAGATCCTTGGTGTAATCCCATAACAATCGAAAAATGCTCAGAGTCGCCTCCCATTATCCTAACCCAAGTCTTAGCTCCATCATACATGTCCTTAATCACCCTAATGTAAGAAATTGGCACACATTTAGCCTCTAGGCACCTCCAAAGAACCTCCCTAGGAACCTTGTCATATTCTTTCTCCAGATCAATAAACACCATGTACAAATCCTTCTTCCTATCCCTGTACCATTCCACCAACCTCCTAATAAGGTGGATAGCTTCCGTCGTAGAACGACCCAACATGAACCCAAACTGGTTATCTAAATACAGACATCGTCCTCCTCACCCTCGCTTCTACTACCCTCTCCAAAACTTTCATGGTATGACTCAATAATTTTATACCACTATAGTTGTTGCAACTCTGGATGTCACCTTTGTTCTTGTACAACGGAACCGCTGTACTCCACCTCCACTCGTCTGGCATCCTCTTCGTCCTGAAAATAACATTAAACAATCCACACACCTCCAGAATTCGATCAGAATCTCATCAGGCCCGATAGCTCTACCCCTGCTCATCTTATGCATAGCCCCCACGACCTCCCCAATCTTGATACGCCTACAGTACCCAAAATCGCGGAGGCTCTCGGAATGCCCCACCTAGCCTAGCACAATACCCTGATCCCCGTCTTCATTCAGAAGTTTTTGAAAGTAAGTCTGCCATCTCCGCTTAATCTGGGCCTCTCCTATCAATACACTACCATCCTCGTCTTTGATGCACCTCACTTGATCCAGATCTCGGGCCTTACTCTCTCTCGCCTTGGCTAGCCGGAATAATTTTTTTCCCCCGCCTTTGGCCCCTAGTTCCTCGTACAGACGACTAAAAGCCATAGCCTTAGCCTCCGTGACCGCCAGTTTTGCCTCCTTCCTAGCTACCTTATACATTTCCCTGTTCTTACTCCTCTCTACCTCGCATATGCTCCCAACTAGCTTCAGGTACGCCACCTTCTTCGCTTCCACTTTACCTTGAACCACTTTATTCCACCATCAGTGTAACCCTTCGAGAGTCCTAACACCTCTCTCGTTGCCTCCCCTATGTAATATGCCGTCGTCGACCACATAATGCTTGTATCCCCATCTTTTAACATTAATTAAAAATAAAATTGACCATATTAGCCTTAATTTTTTTACTATAAATACAACGAATACCCCTAGGCTCTTTACTCCAAGGGCAACTTTGAAAAAACGTTAATTCCTTATGGATACGTGAAAAAGTTAAATATTGTGGACCACAAAATAAAGGTCAAAAAATCAATTAAAGTGGACCAGAAAGACTATAAAATAATGTGTTTGAGTTAAAAGTAAAAAAAAATTATAAATTCCTAAAAATGATGAATGTTGACCCTATTTAGCTATAGTGCAATAAAGTAATCATGCCCCATTAAATTCTGCAAATGCCTTATTGTGATTTTGAGGACTTTTATGAGAATATTTAACAAAATTGTTGATATTTAATGATCCAATACTAAAAATAAATAATACAAAAATATTTTTATCACTATTATTTAAAGATTTAATAAATATTATATATCAAGAAATATTATCTTTTGATCTTTTAGAGTTTTGGGAATGAGAAGTTTAGCTTATAGCTCTTAAAATTTGATACATGACAATATAAAATTGACTAACGTTTAGTTAATAGCAATTTACAACAAATAATATATATATATATATATATATATATATATATATATATATGGACCTGTCATTTACGAGAATAAATGCAAAAAGAGAAAAGGTTAATTTATGACAACTCAAATAGGATACAACTTATCTTTTACTATTTCATCTTTATCACTTCAAGTTTGCATTTTACCAATCTGACCCTTATATTATATTATATTATAATTAATTTTTTTATTGCGCTCACTACCAATGCTCATTCTGTGAAAATAAATTTATGTACCCTAATTAAGAGTTTGTCGACTTGAATATCTATTTTATTATATGATAAATTTAAAAAGAATTAAATAGAATTCTTTTGCTAGTTAGTTATATAATTTAGATACTTAATTATTTATTCTCAATACAAACAAAAATAATTATTTTTTATTGATTCAAATTCTTAAAAAATTATCTATAGTTTACATATTTAACTATAGATATAAGTTTATATTATGAATTTTATGTTCAAAAGGAAAACAAAATTGATATGATCATATTTCACTTTTGAATTGTATGCAGAATTATTAGTATTATTGACTTTGGCCAACTATTTTTCTGACCTCTCTTTTTCCTTATTTCTTTTATATCTTTTATATTTTTAAATATTGTTATTTATTTTAATTATTAAATGTACTATTTAAATATTATTTGGGTTAAAAGTAGCCCAAATTTGATATGCAAATGTATTATGGTTCATATGTATATAGTTCAAATGTAACATGTAAAGAATTACGGTTATATTATATTATACAAATAAATAAGTAATTTATATTAGATAATTAAAATATTTAATAATTTTAAAGTCATATATTAAAATTTCCTACATAGTTCAAATAATGAATGATTTAATAAATAATATTTTAATTAATTTCAAAAAGGTTTAACTCTCTAAAGTATTAACCATTATTTCACATCTAAAATTAATAGATTATAGTTATGTTACATCTTTTCTAAATAAATAAATAATTGATATTAGATAATTAAAATATTAGTTAATGTCACGACCCGAAATTTCTCACGTTCAGGATCGTGATGGCGCCTAACATTTCACTTGCTAGGCAAGCCAACGTTAAGATAATCTTAACTATTTTAAAGCAAATTTAATTAAATAGAAATCAATTACTGAAATAAAGTACGGAAGACTATAAATACCGAATTATCAAAATACATCCCCGAATCGGGAGTCACAAGTGCACGAGCTACTAGAATAATACAAATAAAGATCTGAATAAAATTCAAGTTGTTTGAAAGATAATACACAGCTGAGATAAAATAGAAGGAGACTTCAAAACTGCGAACGCGGTGCAGTTATACTCAAGTCTCTTCTAAGTAGCTGAATCTGAGCACGTCTATGGTACGCTATTGGGACCAACTCCAAAATCTGCACAAGAAGTGCAGAGTGTAGTATCAGTACAACCGCCCCCATGTACTGATAAGTGCCGAGCCTAACTTCGATGAAGTAGTAACGAGGCTATGACAAGACACGTACGTAAACCACTCGTACAAGTATATACAAAAATAAAGTAACAATAATACAATAAATAATAATTTATAAATTGGGAGGAAACATGCGAAGGGGAATGATATAATAATTTCAGCAGGAGAAGTATCACTTAGCAGCCATTTAAATTTATCAATAATAAAATGAGCAATTGATAATAAGAAAAGGGCACGACACCACCCTTCGTGCTTTTACTCTCATTTGGCATGGCATCACCCTTCGTGCTTTTACACTTTCTGAAAATGACACGGCATCATCCTTCGTGCTTTTACACTCACAAATGGCACGGCAACACCCTTCATACTTTTACACTCTTCCTTACCATGACAATGATATTATAAATAATAAAAATGGCACGGCATCACCATTCGTGCTTTTACACTCTTTCTTACCATGAAAATAATAATATAAATTTGGAAGAGTATTTAAATGCGGGGGTATGCACTTTTCAATCAATTCAATACCAAAATACCGACTTCACCTTCCAAAATATTCAACAATAATTAAATGAATAATAATCTCACGAATAAGATCAAATAATCAATAATAAACTTAAATA
This sequence comes from Nicotiana tabacum, assembly GCF_000715075.1. Classification (NCBI taxonomy): domain Eukaryota; kingdom Viridiplantae; phylum Streptophyta; class Magnoliopsida; order Solanales; family Solanaceae; genus Nicotiana; species Nicotiana tabacum. The sequence goes on along the minus strand of NC_134098.1, from coordinate 117,063,956 downwards.
AGAATATCTTAATTAAATAGGTAATTATTCATAATAAACAAATTCCAACTGCATGCTTTGACTCAACCACAACGCATAAGTACTCGTCACCTCACATATACGTTGTACTCGCACATTAAATCATGTAGCAAATAGACAAATAGGTCCTACTCCCTCAAGTCAAGGTTAACCACGACACTTACCTCGCTTTGTAACCAAATTCAAGAATCCAATAAACCTTCGCCTCTTGAATTTGTGTCCGAAATCCTCAAATCTAGTCATAAACAATTCAATATACTCAATACAAATCGTAGGAATTAATTCCATATGAATTTACTAATTTTCGGATTAAAATCAGAAATTCATTTTAAAATTTGACAATGAGACCCACGTCTCGAATCCCGGAAAAACTCACAAAATCCGAATACCCGTTCCGATACGAGTTCAACCATATAAAAATTATCTAATTCCGACATCGGATTAGCTTTCAAATCTTCATTTTAAATTTTTAGAAGATTTTATAAAAATCTGATTTTTCTTCAATAAATTCACGGATTCATGATATAAATGAGTATGGAATCATGAAATATAATCAATATAGGATAAAGAACACTTACCCCAATATTTTCCCGTGAAAATCGCCCAAATATCGTCCTACCCGAGCTCAAAATCGAAAATGGTAGAAAATGGGACGAAATCCCATTTCCAAAACTTAATTTCTGTCTGCCCAAATTTTTACTCATCGCGATCGCGAAAATTCGTTCGTGATCGCGTAGAACAATTTCCGCCTCCTAAGTCCATTTTACTCTTCGCGATTGCGGGAATGGATTAGCGATCGCGAAGAACAATTTGCACGGGCTTCCAATTTGCACTACGCGATCGCGGCAGTGCTCTCGCGAATGCGAAGCACAACTTCTCAGCCTTCCGCGATCGCGGACCATACTGTGCGATCGCGTAGCACAAATATTGTGCTTCAACTTCTGCCTCATTCCTTCTTCGCGAACACGGTCCATTCTGCGCGTTCGCGGTGCACCGGGAACTAACCTTCCGTGATCGCGTGCCTATCTTAGCGAACGCGAAGGGTAAACTCACGGCTCAAAATTTCCTCTTCGCGATCGCGGAAATGGCTTCGCAATCGCGAAGCACCATGCACCGGATGACAGCAGAAGCTCAAAAACCAGATTTTTCCAAAGTTCAAATGGTCTGTAGGCTATCCGAAACTCACCCGAGCCCTCAAGGCTCTAAATCGTACATGCACCCAAGTCCAAAAACATCATACGAACTCGCTCGCATGATCAAAATACCAATATAATACCTAGAATTACGAATCGGACACCAAATCAAATAAAAATTTTAAGAAAACTTTAAAACTTTTATTTTCACAACCGAACGTCCGAATCACGTCAAATCAACTTTGTTTCACACCAAATTCGACAGACCAGTCATAAATAACATAATGGAGCTATTTCAATTTTCAGAATCGGATTTCGGCCCCGATATCAAAAAGTCAAATACGTGGTCAAACTTTGGAAATCTTTAGCCTTTAAATTTCTAGTTTCCGTTAAATGGTCATAACTTGAGCTAGGGACCTCCAAATTAATTCCGGGCATACACCCAAGTCTCAAATCATGATACGGACCTACCGGAACTGTCAAAATACTGATTCGAGTCTGTTTGCTCAAAATATTGACCAAAGTCAACTTAGTTAAGTTTTAAGGCTCTATTTCATATTTTAATCAATTTTTCACATAAAAACTTTCCGAAAAAATTTACGGACTGCGCACGCAAGTCGAGGAATAATGAATAGTTCTTTTTGAGGTCTTAGAATACAGAATTAATTACTAAATTTAAAGATGACCTTTTGGGTCATCACATTCTCCACCTCTAAAACAAATGTTCGTCCTAGAACGGAATTAGAAAAGGTACCTGAGCTGGTGAAAAGTGTGGATATTTACTCTACATGTCCAACTCAGACTCTCATGTAGCTGTCTCAAACTACCAAGTCTCTGATGCTCATACTTGACTTGCTGACAATTTAGATACCGAGCTACATATGCAATTATATCCTTCTTCATTCTCCTCCACCAATAATGTTGCCGCAAATCTTGATACATTTTGTCGGCACCTGGATGAATAGAATATCTAGAACTGTGGGCCTCTTCCAGAATTAATTCACGAAGCCCATCCACATTAGGCACACAAATATGACCCTGCATTCGCAGAACTCCATCTTCCCCCACAGCAACCTGTTTGGCATCACCATGTCGCACCGTGTCCTTAAGGACAAGTAAATGAGGATCATCCTATTGTCACTCTCGGATACGCTCATATAAAGAAGACTGAGCTATTGTACAAGCTAGAACCCGACTAGGTTTTGAAACATCTATCCTCATGAACTGATTAGCCAAAGTCTGGACATCTACAGCTAACGGTCTCTCACCAACCGGAATATAAGCAAGGCTGCCCATACTCACAGCCTTTCTACTCAAAGCATCGGCCACCATATTAGCCCTTCCGGGGTGATACAAAATAGTGATATCATAGTCTTTCAACAACTCCAACCATCTTCTCTACCTCAAATTAAGATCTTTTTGTTTGAACAGATACTAAAGGCTACGATGATCAGTAAATACCTCACACAAGACACCATAGAGGTAATGCCTCCAAATCTTCAGCGCATGAACAATGGCTGCCAATTCTAAGTCATGAACAGGATAATTCTTCTCGTGAACTTTTAATTGTCGCGACGCGTATGCAATCACCCTGCCATCTTGCATTAATACTACACCAATCCCAATGTGAGATGAATCATAATATACCGAATAAGATCATGAACCTGTGGGTAATACCAATACTGGCGTCGTAGTTAGAGCAGTCTTGAGCTTCTAAAAGCTCAACTCACACTTGTCTGACCATCTGAATGGGGCACCTTTCTGGGTCAGTCTGTAATGGGCTTGCTATAGATGAAAACCCTTCCACGAACCGACGATAATAACCTGCCAAACCAGGAAAACTCCGAATCTCTGTAACTGAAGTAGGTCTAGGCCAATTCTGAACAACCTCAGTTTTCTTAGGATCTACTTTTATGCCTTCTACCGATACAACATGCCCCAAAAAGGCAACTAAGTCTAACTAAAATTCATATTTTGAAAATTTGGATATAACTGATTATTCTTCAAAGTCTGAAGCACACTCCGAAGATGTTGCTAATGCTCCTCTCGACTGCTGGAGTAAATCAAGATATCATCAATGAATACAACCACAAAAGAATCCAAATAGGGCTTGAACACCTGATTCATCAAATCCATAAATGTTGTTGGGGCATCTATCAGCCCAAATGATATCACTAGGAATTTGTAATGCCCATACCGAGTCTGAAAAGCTATCTTAGGGATATCAGATGCCCTAATCTTCAACTGATGGTAACCGGACCTCAAGTCGATCTTTGAAAATACCTTGGCACCCTGAAGCTGATCAAATAAGTCATCAGTTCTTGGCAGTGGATACTCGTTCTTAATAGTAGCCTTGTTCAACTGCCTATAATCTATACACATTCACATTGAACCATCTTTCTTCTTTACAAATAATATTATTGCACCCCAGGGCGAGACACTGGATCTAATGAATCCCTGATCAAGCAAGTCTTGTAATTGATCCTTCAATTCTTTCAACTCCAGTGGGGCTATATGGTATGGTGGGATAGAAATGGGTTGGGTGCCCGGAGCCAAATCAATACAGAAATTAATATCTCTATCGGGTGGCATCCCCGGCAAATTAGCAGGAAATATATCTGGAAACTCACGGACAACTGGGACTGAATCCATAGAAGGAACATCCGCGCTGGGATCGCGAATATAAGCCAAATAAGCTAGACACCTCTTCTCTACCATACGTTGAGCTTTCACATAAGAGATAACCTTACTAATAGAATGACCAGGAGTTTCTTTTCACTATAACCGAGGTAACTCCGGCATGGCTAGGGTCACTCTCTTGGCATGACAATCCAATATATCATGATAAGTTGACAGTCAATCCATACCCAAGATGACATAGAAATCTACCATATCAAGAAGTAGAAGATCCATACTAGTCTCAAGACTACCAATAGTAACCACACACGAACGATAGACATGATCTACTACAATAGAGTCTCCCACCGGTGTAGATACACACACAGAAGTACTCAAAGAATCATGAGGCACAACCAAATATGAAACAAAATAGGAGGACACATAGGAATAAGTAGATATTAGATCAAATAGAACTGAAGCATCTCTATGGCAAACTAGAATAATACCTGTGATCACAACATCAGATGATTCGGCCTCAGGCCTAGCTAGAAAAGTATAAAATCGGGGTTGGGCCCCACCACTTTGAACTGCATCCCTAGGACAGCCTCTAACTGGCTGGCCTCCTAACGGCCTGACCTCTACCTCTGATGGTCTGATCTCCACCTCTAGCTGTCTGACCCCTACCTCTAGCTGGCTGAGAAGGCGGTGAAGCAACCGGTGCTGGAATCATAGCACGAGAGCCCTACTGCTGCATGCTGCCCTGAGACCTGGGAAAAAATCTACCAATATGCCTCGGATCACCACAAGTATAACAGGATCTCGGCTGTTGTGACTGCTGACCTTGAAATTGTCTCTGTCGACCTGAGTAACCACCCTAAAAACTCTAGATCATAGGTGCACTGATAGGAGCCGGTGGTGCACTGTAGGATGCCTGGAGTGCTGAATGAAATGGCCTGGGAGGATGACCCCTACCAAAATTACCCCTGCCTCCAGACGAGGCACCACTGAACCCACCGAACTGGCGAGGCCTCTTATCAGACCCCTGCTCTCTCTCTTGTGCAAGAACCATCTCGATCTTCCTAGCAACATTAGCAGCCGCCTGAAAAGAAATCTCACTTCCGGTCTCCTTGGCCATCTGAAATCTAATAGGGTGAGTAAGTCCCTCAATAAACCTCCTCACTCTCTCTCCCTCGGTAGGAAGTAAAAGAAGAGCATGACAGGCTAGATCCACAAAACGGGACTCATACTGAGTGACAGTCATACTGCCCTGCTGTAGATGCTCAAATTGCCTGCGGTAATCCTCTCTCAACGAGATAGGGAGGAATTTCTCTAGAAATAGCCGTGAAAACTGCTCCCAGGTCAATGCAGGCGATCCAACTGGTCAGGTAAGTGTATAATCTCTCCATCACCTCTTGGCGAAACCCGTCATCTAAAATACAGCAAAATCAACCCCATTGGTATCAACTATACCCATGTTCCGCAGTACCTCATGGCAGCGGTCAAGATAGTCCTGTGGGTCCTCAAAAGGTGTACTACTGAAATGAACTGGAAAGAGCTTAGTAAACTTATCCAGTCTCAATAAGGCCTCAGAATACATGGCGAGCCTATCATCGGTCTGTGCAGCAACAACTGGCTGAACTACCCTAACTGGCGGGGCTGCTGGAGCCTGATTCTAGGGAGCCATCTGCTCCGGAGCTGGAGTAGTGGGAATTTGTGCTCCTCCCCCAGCCTGTGAGATGGATGGTGCCACTGGAAATGTACCATTCTGGGCCATGCCCTCCATAAGACTAACCAAACGGACTAGAGCGTCCTGAAGCACTGGAGTAGCTATAAATCCTTCCGGGACCTGAACTAGTCCAACCGGTACAGTCTGAACGAAAACCACCTCCTGAAGATCCATATGAGGTTCTACAACAGGTGCTGCTGCTCGAGCTCTAGACTGAGCTCTACCTCTGCCTCGGCCTCGGTCTCTAGCACGACCTTGGCCTCGACCTCTACCCCTGGTCATAGTTTCCACCAGGGGCTCTGGTCCCTATCCATCGGTAGAAGTATTACGTATTCTCAACATCTATGAGAGACTAAGAATATAATGGTTCAATCATCGATGATAGAATAAGATCGCACGACAGGTTAAGAAAGAAGTGATATTGTTCCTAAACTTCATAGCCTCTGAAAGATAAGTAAAGACGTCTATGTACCGATCCTTCAGACTCTACTAAGCTTGCTCGTGACTCGTGAAATCTAAGTAACCTAGGGCTCTAATACCAACTGTCACGACCCGAAATTTTTCACCTTCAGGATCATGATGGCGCCTAACATTTCACTTGCTAGGCAAGCCAACGTTGAGATAATCTTAACTATTTTCAAGCAAATTTAATTAAATAGAAATCAATTACTGAAATAAAGTGCGGAAGACTATAAATACCGAATTATCAAAATACATCCCCGAATATGGTGTCACAAGTGCACGAGCTACTAGAATAATACAAATAAAGGTCTGAATAATATTCAAGTTGTTTGAAAGATAATACATAGTTAAGATAAAATAGAAGGAGACTTCAGAACTGCTAACGTGGTGCAGTTATACCTCAAGTCTCTTCTAAGTAGCTAAATCCGAACACGTCTATGGTACGCTATTGGGACCAACTCCAAAATCTGCACAAGAAGTGCAGAGTGTAGTATCAGTACAACCGACCCCATGTACTGGTAAGTGCTGAGCCTAACCTCGACGAAGTAGTGACGAGGCTATGATAAGACACGTACGTAAACCACTTGTACAAGTATATACAGATACAAAGTAACAATAATACAACAAATAACAATTTATAAATTGGGAGGAAACATGCGATGGGGAATGATATAATAATTTCAGCAGGAGAAGTATCACTTAGCAGCCATTTAAATTTATTAGCAATAAAATGAGCAATTGATAATAAGAAAAGGGCACGGCACCACACTTCGTACTTTTACTCTCATTTGGCACGGCATCACCCTTCGTGCTTTTACACTTTCTGAAAATGACACGGCATCACCCTTCGTGCTTTTACACTCACAAATGGTACGGTAACACCCTTCGTGCTTTTATACTCACAAATGGTACGGCAACACCCTTCGTGCTTTTACACTCTTCCTTACCATGACAATGATATTATAAATAATAAAAATGGCACGGCATCATCCTTCGTGCTTTTACACTCTTCCTTACCATAAAAATAATAATATAAATTTGGAAGTGTATTTAAATGCGGGGATATGCACTTTTCAATCAATTCAATACCAAAATACCGACTTCACCTTCCAAAATATTCAACAATAATTAAATGAATAATAATTTCACGAATAATGATCAAATAATCAATAATAAAGTTAAACAAGAATATCTTAATTAAATAGGCAATTATTCATAATAAACAAATTTCAACTGCATGCTTTGACTCAACCACAACGCATATGTACTCGTCACCTCACATATATGTTATACCCACACGTTAAATCACGTAGCAAATAGACAAATAAGTCCTACTCCCTCAAGTCAAGGTTAACCACGACACTTACCTCGCTTTGCAACCAAATTCAAGAATCTAATAAACCTTTGCCTCGCGAATTCGTGTCCGAAATTCTCAAATCTAGTCATAAATAATTCAATATACTCAAAACAAATCGTAGGAATTAATTACATATGAATTTACTAATTTTCGGATTAAAATCCGAAATTCATTTTAAAATTCGACAGTGGGACCCACGTCTTGAATCCCGAAAAACTCACGAAATTCGAACACCCGTTCCTATATGAGTTCAACCATATAAAAATTATCGAATTCCGATATCTGATTGGCTTTCAAATCTTCATTTTATATTTTTGGAAGATTTTATAAAAATCTGATTTTTCTTCAATAAATTCACGGATTCATGATATAAATGAGTATGGAATCATGGAATATAATCAATATAGGATAAGGAATACTTACCCCAATATTTTCCCGTAAAAATCGCCCAAAAATCGTCTTACCCGAGCTCAAAATCGAAAATGATAAAAAATGGGACGAAATCCCATTTTCAGAACTTAAGTTCTGTTTGCCCAGATTTTTACTCATCGCGATCGCGGAAATTCGTTCGCGATCGCGTAGAACAATTTCTGCCTAAGTCCATTTTACTCTTCGCGGTCGCGAAGCACAATTAGCACAGGCTGTCAATTTGCACTACGCGATCACGGCAGTGCTCTCGCGAACGCGAAGCACAACTTCTCAGCCTTCTGCGATCGCGGACCACACTGTGAGATCGCGTAGCACAAATTTTGTGCTTCAGCTTCTGCCTCATTCCTTCTTCGCGAACGCGATCCATTCTACGAGTTCGCGGTGCACTGAAAACTAACCTTCCGTGATCGCGTGCCTATCTTCGCGAACGCGAAGGGTAAAACTCACGGCTCAAAATTTCCTCTTTGCGATCGCGAAAATGGCTTTGCGATCGCGAAGCACCACGCACCAGATGACAGCAGAAGCTCAAAAATCAGATTTTTCCAAAGTTCAAATGGTCCGTATGCTATCCAAAACTCACCTGAGCCCTCGGGGCTCTAAACCGTAGATGCACACAAGTCCAAAAATATCATACGAACTCGCTCGCGTGATCAAAATACCAATTTAACACCTAAAATTACGAATCGGATACCAAATTAAATGATATTTTTAAGAAAGCTTTAAAACTTCTATTTTCACAACTGAACGTCTGAATTACGTCAAATCAACTATGTTTCTCACCAAATTCGACAGACCAGTCATAAATGACATAACGGAGCTATTCCAGCTTTCATAATCGGATTCCGGCCCCGATATCAAAATATCAAATTCGTGGTCAAATTTTAGAAATCTTTAGCCTTTAAATTTCTAGTTTTCGTTAAATAGCCATAACTTGAACTAGGGACCTCCAAATTAAATTTCGGGCATACACCCAAGTCTCAAATCACGATACGGACCTACCGAAACTATCAAAATACTTATTTGAATCTGTTGGCTCAAAATGTTGATCAAAATCAACTCATTTGAGTTTTAAGACTCTTTTTCACATTTTAATCAATTTTTCACATAAAAATATTCCGAAAAAATTTATGGACTGCGCACGCAAGTCGAGAAATGATGAATAGTACTTTTTAAGGTCTTAGAACACATAATTAATTATTAAATTTAAAGATAACATTTTGGGTCATCACATTTAATTTTAAATTCATGTTTAAAATTTCTTACATGGTTCAAAGCAATAGTTAGATATCAAATTTTTAGTTGATTTTGAAAATGGGATAAGTTTTTAAAGTATTAGCCACTGTTCTACGTGTAAACTTTGTACCTACTATCCATGATAATCGTTTGCTTGGTAATATATTTGTCGTTGTACATACTTTTAAAAAATCTAAACATGGAAAAATAATATTACTCATTTAAAGTTCTAAATATTAGGACTTCTTACCTAGTTCAAAAAGGAGAAATTTAATAACTAAAATTTATTTGATTTAGAATCCTAAATATTAGGAAAATAGTTAAAATTACAATTTTATCAAATATAAAATGAGTTTTTAAAAGGTAAAAAGGACGGACAATATTTCGCTAAGAAGCTTAGACTTCGTATTTTTAATATAGTATATACGGAAAAGGTCCAAATATGCCCTTGTACTATACGAAATTGAGCACATTTGTCCTTCGTTAATACTTTAGCTCAAATATGCCCTTACCGTCACATAGTTGGTCCATATATGTCCTTAGAGTTACACAGTTGGCCTATATATGCCCTTTTCGAAACGGAATCCACCCAAACTAATTAGCTCTTTCGTTAATTGTATTAAAGTGTATTACAAATACTATTTCCTTTTTATTATTACTTTTTTTCTTTACCTTTCTCTTTTCTTTCTTCTTTTTTCTTTTCTTCTTTTTTTTTTTTCTTTTTCTTTCTCCCTTATCCGATTTCCTCCATTGCTGATGTCTTCTCCATTTTCGTCACCAATTTCACTTGAAAAGACTTATGAATTCCAATTACTAAGAAAATTCTCCCATAAGAATATTTTTATAGATCATATGTTTGTCAATTTTTAAACTTTTACTCAACATATATTTAGTTCTAAAAAATTTAACAAAGTAAGATTGAAATAATATTTATGTAACAAAAAATCCAAAAAATCCAACAAAACCGAACAATCCAAACCGATATAATTGGTTTGATTTAGTTTTGATAAAAACTGAACCAACTCGTTCCATGTACACCCCTAATTTACATAGTTAATAAAAAAAATAGAAAATGTCCAGCTGAAAAAAGATAAAAAAAAGACTAACAACTCAAATTTATAACAATACAACTTGAACTCTAGGTTTTTAATCATTAAATTATCTTTCTGGAAACAATTTAAATATTTTGGTATTTTGAGTATTGTTAAAGGTTGAGATATTTTTATTATTTTAAAGTTTAAAGCATAATTTTTGGAACAATTTAATTTCGTTTATTTAGAGGGCCAGTGAAATTGATACTTGATTACCTTATGGGAGAATTTTCTTAGTAATTGGAATTCATGAGTTTTGTCAAGTGAAATTGGTGACGAAAATGGAGAAGACATCAGTAATGGAGGAAATGGATAAGGGAGAAAGAAAAAGAAAAAAAAAAAGAGAAGAAAAGAAAAAAGAAGAAAGAAAAGAGAAAGGTAAAAAAAATACTAATAAAAAAGAAATAGTGTTTGTGATACACTTTAATACAATTAACGAAAGAGTTAATTAGTTTGAGTGAATTTCGTTTCGAAAAGGGCATATATGGACTAACTATATGACGGTAAAAATATATTTGAGCTAAAATATTAACGAATGACAAATATGTTCAATTACGTATAATACAACGGCATATTTGGACATTTGCCCTAGTATATAAGATTGATGGTTCATTGAACATATGCAGTTTCCTTCGAAAGTCAACTTGGTTATGATTTGGCGGTTGATACCTCCTACTCTGCTGTATGTGTGCAAGTGAGGACAAAGAATATGTTTTCTAATATTAAGTGCATGTGATCCATTTCCTATTCTATATTAAAATTTCTTAATAATAAATAATAATGATAACTTTGGTAGTCGCTTTTCTATTTTGCACCACGCATGCATAATCATGATGTGGAACCCTTGCTCATACTCTCTTACTTTTAGATTACAGTTTGATGGAACTCTTTGCTCCTTTTTTTTATGACATTGTCTAGGTAAGTCTCAATGTATTCTGTATTACGATTATCACAATACATATGACTAGTTTTTATTTACAAACCCGTCAACGTATTATATTATAATCTTTCTCTTTTAATCGTGTTTTAGACAAGAGTGTGTTGCTCTAGTGGTAAGCACCCTCCACTTCCAACCAAAAGGTTATGAGTTTGAGTCACCCCAAGAGCAAGGTGGGGAGTTCTTGGAGGAAGGGAGCCGAGGGTCTATCGGAAACAGTTTCTCTACCCCAGGGTAGGGATAAGATCTGCGTACACACTACCCTCCCCAGACCACACTAATGGGATTATACTGGGTTATTGTTGTTGTTGTTTAATCGTGTTTGAGACTGATCGACAATTTGAACAACCTCACACAACAAGGTGTGTTATATCGAATATGATATGAACTTGTTGTGCATTTAAATAATATACACGTAGAACAACATATAAGCTTATCACAATACAGTCGAATATATATAAGTGTCCTTCCAACGACATACCTCATTTTAGCTTTCTTATCAAATTATTCTTTGAAAAAGTAAAACCTAGTAGTAATAATTATGTGGTTAATGTAATTGAATTCATTATTTAGGCATCTTAAGTTTTATTTATTTTGAGGTATATTGAGTTAACGTAATTGAATATATATTTTTCGGCTATTATTTTTACACCGACTATACATTGTCATTTTTTCAAATAAAATCAAATGAAAGGAAAATGACATTATATAGTCGGTCTGAAAATAATAGCCGAAAATATATTTTTTTGTATATATATACATTTATATGTTATATACAAAAAAATATACAAATTTTATATACTTTTTGGCTACCAAATGTAAATAGTTTCTGACGCATGCTAAAAGTGAAAAAGGCTCATTTTATTTAGGAATTTTTACCTTCCTATACTATATATGAAACTTTATTACCCTCCCTAATCAAGTGCTAACATTACACGGGCATATACAATTTACCAATTTTATACAAAATAGTTTTAAATGAGTATCCCTTTTATAGTAGGAATTGAATAGGGAATCTCCATCCTTACACACGCGCTCTCTCTCTCTCTTTGTCTCACTTTCTCTCTCTCTCTCTCCTTCTCTCCTTCTCAGTTCTTTCCCCAATTTTCTTCCTTCATTTTTCTCTGCTTTTCATCCTCTCTTTTTTTTCCCAGGAAATTCATCAATAAATTTTAATTGTTACAATATAGAGTTTTAACTTAGCAATTTCATTTTTATGTTGCACAATTGGTATTCGAATTGAAATTGTCAATCAATAAATTTTGAAGGTATTTGATTCTCCACCATTGACAACCATTAAAAAGCTCCGAAGCTTTGAACTCGAATTTGAGTTTTCAAAAACTATTGTTTGTTTGGATTTGATGTTGTTGCAAACAATTGAAAATATTCTCTAGAGTTTATATCTCAATTTTGAGGGTGTAAGAAGAAGAAGAAGAAGAAGAAGAAGAAGAAGAAGAAGTTGTGTTAAAGTTGTATGTAAATTATATTTAAATCGTATTATGTTGTACTTATATATTTTTTATTTAAATATTGTATGAAAGTTGAAAAATAGTTGTATAATGTATGAATCATTATATAAAATTTGTATTTAATTTATGAATGCTATCTTTTTATATAAAGTTGTTGATATATATCAAAATTGTATTAAGAAAGGAATTTTTGGTTGAAATTTCCGAGAGAAAAAACACACCACATACATAATATATACAAATCATATACAAAAGACATATTGTATAAAATGTGTATGAAAATTTTATTTAAGTTGTATGATATTGTAGTTATATTTAATCGGGTAAAAATAATGTATGAGAGTTGTAGATAAGTTATAAAAAGTTGTATACTATATAATTAGTCGTATAAAAACTATTTTTTGTTTATATATTATTATAGATGTATCAAATTTATATCAAAATTAAGTATTTCGGCATTCTAAATTCCTTTTGATAATTAAACTAAAGAATTTAATTAGTCAAATAAATTAAATTATTAGTCCAAATAACATATTATTATATTCTTTGCTAGCACAGAGGATATAATTAATATTGTGGACAAATTAAAATTTTCTATTTGGAATAAAAAATTAATTTATATCTCTTGGTTGAAGTATATATGTAAATATATTTAGCACTCACAATTAATATTTATATATATAATAGTTGTATATAAAATATTAGTAAATACTTAATACAATTTGAAATTGGATAATTGTAAAGTAAAGGACGTGTAAGTCAATCCAATTTTGAATTGGATTGTCGTGAAAACCTGTCCATAAGGACGTTCGACATTCGGCAGAATCTTTCTATTAAGAATGGGATTCAATGTTTCCGATTTTTCTTTAGAGAGGAAGTGATTCTTAAATAATACTTTTCTACTTTTCATTTTACATAAATACTACAGTTAAGGCACTACGAGGAAGAGGAGAGGAGGAGAAAAAAGGGGGAGGGGTAATTGAATCACCTAATTCAAGGTACTAATAATAGATTATATATGGAGAGAGGCGACAAAGAATATGGAAAGAGGAGAAGAGAGAAAAAAGGAAAAAGGTATAACTAAATCCCTTAATTTAAGGTACTAATAATGAATTATATATAATTTGTAAGCAATCCTTGTTTAGGGCGGGTAATAAACAAAACTAAGATAATTTTGGTAAATAAGTTTTAAATATTGTATAGGAAAGAAAAAATCTCTTTTATTTCGGCATCTTTACTTGGTTCGAGTTGGGCCGAGATCTATCTTTTGGACCAAGTCATGTCCCTCTTCTCGAAGCCCAATATCCAGATTGCAAACGGGATAACGTACTTATGTAATTAGCAGAAAAAAAGCCTAATTATAGATATTGGCATGAAGTAGCCAATAAATATATTATAACGATAATGTGAATATCAAAATGTATATCACTATCACAACTTTATTTTCCTTTTTGTATATCTAAAATAAGAAATAAATAATAAAACATGAATTTTAAGATTTGACTATATAATTGCCAATTATTTGTAGTTGCCTTTGCCAAAACCTAATATAAGGCTAAACAATTATCAATTCCTCTCATGTGTTGTCACCGGGTGTCATTTAACCATTGTAAACAGCACATTTGTGGGGAAAGAGATTTTTTTTTTTTATGTAGTTGGTATATTTGCGAAAATACACAAGAAAGGGAAGTATTACATTGTAATTTCATATTGATTTCTCATTGAAAAAAGGGTCAATTGGTTTTTTGACTTTTTACAAACTTGTTTTTAGTTTTACGACCTTACCTCTTTTTTTACACATGAGAGATTTACTTTTACACGTAAGAAATCTTTCTTTTACACGTAAGAGATCTTTCTTTTACACGTAAGAGATCTAAAAAAGACATTTTCTTAAATTGAACATTGTAAAAGGCCTTGTAGGCCTAAAACCTCTTGAAAAAAATGTAAAGAAATTCTTATTGCTCTTGTGAAGATAAATGAACTTTTGAGCTTTATTATCATTATCGTGGGGACTAAAGTTATAGTATATACCCTACGATTTCTTGATATATATCTCTTAGTTTCTTGTTCAAGGTTAATATAAACAAAAACCTGGTATTTACTAACAACTATTGTAGTAATGAGCACTAAAAACTTGGTCATTATTGTATCCCAAACAGGAATACTGCAAAGTAACGAATTCTGCTTTTTCCTTCCTGTTCCAACATTGATGAATCATTTCTATAGTTCGAACATTATTCCCTTGACACCTGTTTTTTCAACTAAAACCAATAAAGCACTCAAATTTACTGGTCATTTTCCATGATTAGACACCATTTATTCCATGACAATGACTTCCATTCTTACAAGTAATTTTCACTTATTCACATTTACCAAATGCAAGGACCCACAAAAATAGACAAAACAGCTACTCCATTCCATTTTGACGTAAAATTCTTTGATTACACACAAAATTTGAGAAATTAAAAAAAAAAAAGAACAAGTTAATGGCAAATTTATGTCAAGTAACAAATAATGAAATGATAATGGTAAGAACTCCACATATTTTTTTATTTTATCTCTCCTAAACAAAGGAATGACCTTTTATAAAGTGGGTCCAAACAAGTCATCTCACTAAAAATAAAGCTCGAAGACTAATTTTTAATAGTTTTCCAATAAAAGAATTGTCCCATAAAATAGGACAGTAAATACTAAACAGATGTCACATCCTGGCTAGCTCAAATACACGAACCCCAAAACAAAATAACCTCCCCAAAGTAAAGTAAAGAAAAAAAAAAGGGATTTTTAGTACATCCAAATAGCAATCACCGCAAGTCCACTGTTTCCCGAACAAGTCATTATCTATATTTGCAAGTATCCCTATTTCCAAAATATGTGTCCATAACCTAGCAGCGAAAGTTACATATTCAGCAACTCTTTCTTGTAAATATGAAGAAAGAATTGGCGTAGAATGGAAAGGGAAAAGGGGGCAAAGAAACAATCTTGCCAGTGAAACTTTCACCAATTTGACACTACGGGACTAGATTCATAAGCTAACCAAAGACAGATGAATTTAGCAAAAGACAAGACTGGTTCTTTGTCAATATTCCAAAATCACCAGTGTTCTAACACAATAATACCAGCATTTAAGCCTTTCTTTTTTATAACAATAGTGCCCGAGCACCGAGCCAGCTTACCGGAACCTCAATTATTTCACGGCATACCTACTACCTTCCACCAACACAAGGATCAATACTACTATAATAGGTAACACTTCCAAGTTGGCTGCTAGCCAACAGAAAATCACCTCATGTGTTAAGACTGATTTTTACCACCTCCAACAATGCCAAATTTCATTATTGCAAAACATAGAAAGACCTCATTGGACATTCAGTTCATGTGCAAGAGAACTATAAATTCTTAGAAACAATTCTGCTTAAAACAATGAGATATGTTGAATTACATATGTTCAATATGTTCATATTGTGTGCATCCTGAAGAAAAGAAACAGTACCTGAAAACACATCTTCTAAGGGGAGGAAGTGTTCTAAGGATGTACGTGTTCAAGATCAAGGAAGTGATAAAGGACAATTAGAAAAGAAAATAAACAATGATAACGCGTGTGCGCAAACACAGTTCTATATAATTCAAGATATTATACAACTTCATAATTTAGGATGTTCATCCATGAAGCCTAGTAGTATGATCACCTATATAATATTAGCAAGGCACCGGTTGGTCCCCTGATGGATCAGCACCAGACTTACCCCCTCTACTACGGAGGTTAACATGGGAAAGGTTAACTGTAAATCAGCATATCTGCTAGCCGAAGACAAGATGACCATAACCACTGGCGCATCTATTAGAATATACAACCAATATCCAGACACTTTTGGTACCTGAAATAAATATAGCACAGATCCAGCTACATGATTGAGGTTTTCTGCTTCCAACAACCAACCCAGCCACTAGAGCAGAATCCAAGCACTAGCAAGACCAATAAAGCAGTAATTGGTAATGCTATATAATCTTTCAAACGGTTGAAAGGCTAGGTACTAACTTCAAGAAAACATCAAGCGTCTCGTCAAGCATCCTACTTTGACAAGGTTAAATCTACTAAGAGTCAGAATTCACAAAGTTACTTATCTCATCCATGACAGTATAAAAGTGTTCATTATTTGGCAACAAGTAGAAACCTATTGTCGCCTTCTCCAAATATATCAGTTTAACCTCTTGTCCAGCCTTCTTAAGCCCATCAGTATAGGCCAACTGCCAATCCTGAACAAGGTCCAACCCTGCTACAACAACAAGATTCTTAGGGAACTTAACTCCATTGAGGTTTATACCATTTGGACCAAACGGGTTGCATGCAGGATGGTCCCTGTCTGAACCTTCAGGAAGATAAGCTCTCCAATACCAGTCTCGGTCTTGAAGTGTGACGAAATATTTGCCATCCAATCGCTTCTCCGATTCAGTTCTCTCTTGTCCACCAAACATAGGGTTCAGCAGTATATTTCCCAACACTTGTACGCCGGATTCTACTGCCCTGAAAGCCACATTGTGAACAATATTACCACCAGAGCTATCTCCTGCTAAGTATATGTGAACCTTTGAGTCATTTTTGCTCTGCAACCATTGCCTTGAATTAACCCACTCAAGAGCAGTCCATCCATCATCATAAGCACAAGGATAACGATTTTCGGGCGCTCGCCTGTAATTAACTGACACAACAACTGCCTTGCAATTACCAACAAGGCGCCTACATAGCGTGTCATAGATAGCACTATTGGAAGAAGAGTGTGCAAAACTTCCACCATGGAAGAAAATTATGACAGGTACAACATCAGCAGTCACAGGCTTTTCAAGTTCAATTATGCTCGGCGAAGCTCCATCTTCAAAAGATGGACGATAGACACGGCTGAGTAGGCCTATTTCACGATCGATGACAACATCAAAAGAGAAAACTCCATCAACTGGATTAGCATTGGCTGGGACCTTACGGTCAAGGAACTCTGCCAAGTGACGGTTGAAAGTCCCATCAGGGCGACGAAGAAGATTGTAAGCCAACTTGAAGTTGGAAATTAAGATCCATGTATTGAGTGGAACCACCCTCTATAAGAAAACAGAGGTGAAAGTTGAGAAATTGTACGATTTTGAAGTGATGATAACCTGCACTATGCATAACAATATTCTCAATTTACATCTAACACTTGCAACACAATTGTAAATAACACTACAATGTCCTATTCAAGGATGCTGTGCCCAACTAAAGCTATCCATTTATTATACACATATATCATGATATTTAGCATAAATACTAGTATGACACTGCAGCATACTAAAAGAGGAATAGCAAAAATGATTCAGGCCCATTATACAAAATAGAAGGTCTTTAGCGGAGCAATTAGAGCAATTCCAGACCCACACTACCAAGGTATACAGACTGAAAATCTACACAAAAGGACACTCATTTTCCTATAAAAACAAGCATATTTCTGGGGTACTGAGCACTGATAGACCAAATATAGCAGCAAAGAACCAATATTTTAGCAAGTACAACCTTTCAAAAATACAAGTTCCAAGATAAACATAACCCTACCCCTCCAAATCTTCAGTACAAACCTACACAAGATCATTCCAAACTAAATTCAAACCATAACGTAGAAACCAAAATCTTGAAGAAAAAAAAAAACCTTAAATCAACACAACAAATTTAATAATTAGAGAAAAGAAAAATATTTACCTTAGATTCATTCTTGGACTCGTTGGCAGTAGCTTCATTATTTCTTGCCATAGAAAAAGCTGCTCCTTTTGATGTGGGGAAAAAGAAAACAGATTACAAAAACCACGAAAAATAAAACCAATTTGAAAAAAGAATTCCACACTTGAGAAATAGTAACAGATTACATTTCCATGAAAAAGCAAAAGAACAATAAAGCTTCCAACTCTGATAGTAATTTCATCTCCCACCCCACACAAACTCTTCCCTCAGCTCATTTATGTATGCCAAACAACAAGAAGAGAGAAATGGGTAGTAGCTTACTATCTGCAAGAAAATGACCAGTTGAGATGAGGTGAGAGAATTGAAGGGGGTGAATGATAAGGATTCCGGCGCAAAATAGCAGGGAGTAGTAGATCGATGCTAAAGTGTGAAGGGTGACAGAGGGCTTCGAATAGATAGACGACAAATTATGGGGGGCAAAAAGGGTAATAAACTTTTTGGGGTAAGTTGTGGGACCCACATAGTGATTTTTAGCATAGATATGGTTTTGGGGGGGAGGACTTAAAGTATGGGGTATTTATGAGTTTGGCCCTGAAAGTGTTAGTTTATTGCCAAAATTGGGTGGAAAAAGACAAAAAGAGTGAGGGAACGCCGTCCATTGGGACAAAAGCTAAGGAGCGTTGGGGGAACGCCAAAGAGGCACGTAACGACAAACGGAGTCCGTCAGTGCCTACGACTTCAAATTGATGTTGACACAAAGTGAACAAAACTTGGCTGTTTGTATGTATCTCTTTTGAAGTACACGTATCCTTTGAAGAAAAAATATAAAAGTACACATTACCCGTTACGGTATTGAGAGTTTTCTTAAATGAGGGTGTGGTCTCTAAAAACTCCTTCGACTTTATTTATTTATATTATCGGTTCCAATTTCGAATAAAAAAAAATTATATTAAATTTGTAATTAGCACAAAATTTATCAATTCATAATAAATAATAATAATAATAATAATAATACGAATTGAGATTAAAAGAAGGTCGATCCCGAATTATCATTTCATGGTGTGGTTTCTAAAATTGGATAAAGAAAAGGAGATTTATTGGATAAATTTGTCTATAATTTTTTCAAAAAAAAAATGCTTTCTTTAAACTAGAATTGTCGGGTGAAGCTTGGAATGCACATTATTTACCTCTGCTTTTAAGTTGTAGAAATCTGAAATAAAGATAAAATGAATTTGAGATTGGAGATAGATTAAATAATTAATTTTCTATTGTTCTATCGACTGTTGTTGGTTATAACTTCGCAATACAGTCCGAACGGGATAAACCATAGAAGTACGAAGAGTTATGCCAGAGACTTGAATTGTGACAACATAAGGTGAGTGCCTCTTTTCACAAGGAAAAAGGTCTAAATATATTGTCCTGCAATTAGTATTTTAAAAGTTTATTTTTTGGAGATTTTCTTGGGGTTCGTCTTGGAGTAGGGCACTCTCATAATGCCTCGAGACTCAAGTGTGAAGCTTAATTTTGTGAGGCTTATTTTCCAAGTGTTCAACTGTATATTCTAATACGCTTACCACACGGCTTTTGGAGCTTGTTTAACAGTTTCTAAGCAAATAATGTGTTGACACTTCTTTTTGCAACCATTTTGCAACCAAAAGAAGTGTGCCAACGGCTTGTTAATTTTTCAACTAGAGGAAGGCATTTAGTGCGCGTTTGGACATACGAATTGTAAAATTTTGGGAAAAAGTTTTTTTTTTTTTTTTTTTTAAAGAAAAAAATGATATTTGAAAATTAAAATTGTATTTGGACATGAATACAATTTTGGGTTGTTTTTTAATTTTTGTGAGTGATCTGAAGTGAAAAATTTTGAGAAACAAATTTTTGGAGTTTTAAAAAATTTCAAAAAATTTTGAAATTCATTTTCAAATGAAAATTAAATATTTTATGGTCAAACACTGATTTCGAAAAAAATAAAAAATATTAAAAAAAAAAAGTGGAAAAAAAAATTAGCCGGGCCTTTAGACTTTGAGAAAAATAAATGAGAACTTACAAATGCTAAAGTAACAGACGTTTTTCTTTTGATATATGGGTATATGCTAGTTTTCACTTCAAGTAATTCACCAAGAACTTCATATCATTTCTCCCCTAAAGGAAATATCTTGTAATGAATAGAAAACAAATAAAGGATACAAAAGTTCAGTAAACTTTAAGTGTTGAAGTAGGTAGAATGATTGATGGAATATAAGTACAATTGATATTAAAGTCCCAGCTGGATTTTTGAGGTATTTGAGGGGTCAAATCGTAAAAAATAAGTTAGTTGGATTAATTGTTTGTGGCATTATTTGGTTGCACATCTCTGTACTTCATTTGGTCATTCATGCACTGATGCACATCACTCATGTGGCCAAAAACTAAACACCGATTCGTTTTTACTTCATTCATCATCCTAATATATCTTGGCTTCTTGTGAATCATTAGTTTCCCCACCAAGTTTCCCCTCCACAACCCCCTCAATATAATATAATCTCCTAACCTAACAATGCTATACAATTTCTCAAGTAATCAAGTTAATAAGATATATAATGGAAAAATATGTAGCCATTTGTGGTTTTTTCTTTATTTTTTAGGAGTCATTAAAGGGTTTTTCATACTTTTACTATTCTTTTATGTTGTGGTACTTGTGTAGGATGTGTTTCATGTGTCTAATCCTGCAAAATATATCAATTATGTACGCTCAACAGTATAGAACCAACTAGTTATGTCATTTTTATCAGTACATTTTGATGGAATAAATCTTATCACTCTTAATCTATGTGGTTTTCCCAAAGAAAAAAGAGGTACTTATATGAAATTATTACTCCCCGTCCCAATTTATTTGTCGATGTTTGCCTAAACATGGTGCTTTTAAATAAATAATTTTTTGTATACATAAGTTAACTAGTATGTATAAAGCACCAAAAGTAAACCTAGTAATAATATGTTTAGTAAAGCTTACAGCAGACTATGTCAATGACGAAATGAGAACACAAAAAGTTAGTAGATTCTAAATATTGATTTGTGCAAATTCGACTAATGGAGCATATAATGGTGCTATAAGATCGAGTTTTGGCACACAGTTTTGGGCTGCGGCAAGACATGGACAAACTTGGGGAAGTGAACAGTTAGCCACTAATTAGAGTTGTATTTACTCTTACACCACTGTTTAAAATATATTTACTCTTTAGTTAATATTTTAATAAACTTTACCAGCTTGAACGAAAATATCCCTGTGCTAGACATGATGTCCTTAACTTTATGAGTATTGTGTAAATATTAAGGAAGGTGTCATGAATTAGCACCTTTTGTTTTAAACTTTAGGATATCATGTACTTAACTTCATATGTGCAGTGTAAATGTTAAGGACCGTGCCCAGTCCATTTGCCATCCCTAAA
Source organism: Nicotiana tabacum (assembly GCF_000715075.1). Taxonomy (NCBI): domain Eukaryota; kingdom Viridiplantae; phylum Streptophyta; class Magnoliopsida; order Solanales; family Solanaceae; genus Nicotiana; species Nicotiana tabacum. The sequence continues at coordinate 117,042,350 of NC_134098.1, read as the reverse complement.
TTGATAGGATATAGTATATCTCACTGCTTGTCTTTATCTTAAAACGTAAATTGAGCTGTATATATAAGACGTGTCATATATATATATATATATATATATATATACATATGTACCCATTCATATTTCCACCTCAAACTTTCTTTGCTCCAGTTATGCCTCTTGGTGGTTATCGTCAAAGCCCACCACCAATATACTAATCAATCCTTCGTGAACTAATGTTTCCTAACCCAACAAATAAAAAAGTTACCGTGCAGCACTTAATTGTCAATCTTAAATGCAGGTGCTTTTGACCATATACAAGCTTAGAATATACTATTTTCCAAGAGAATTTATTGAAGCATGCATAAGAAGCGGGACAATAACTCTAATTATCCAAAAGCTAAATCTTCGGATTCTCAAATCTGCTTGTTAAATTCATCTATGCCTTCTCTCTGGTACAAGTTCTTCAAAATGTGTAAGAGAAGTTCCATCAAAGAGATACCTTCTATTCCACCTTTAGCTACTCCAAGGATATCAAGAAGGAAAAGCACAAGATAGGCTGAAGTGTTAGCTATTCCACATTATGCTCATCTTATTTTAGAATTCTATGTCCTTAACTTCATGAGTGTTGTGTAAATAACTAAATATTAAGGACACGGTGTCCTTAACTTCATGAGTATTGTGTGAATTAAGGACAAAGTGTCATGTATTTGCACCTTCTGTTGTTAAACTTTAGGACATCATGTCTTTAACTTCATATGTGTAGTGTAAATATTAAGGATATGGTGTCCTTAACTTCATGTGTACAGTATAAATGTAAAGGACATAGTGTCTTTAACTCCATGAGTATTGTGTAAATATTAAGGACATTGTATCATTAACTTCATGAGTGTTGTATAAATATTAAGGACAAAGTGTCATGTATTTGCACCTTTTGTTGTTAAATTTTAGGACACTATGTCCTTAACTTCATGAGTGGTGAACGTCCTTAATATTTACACAGCACTCATAAGAAAGGGTAAAACCGACTTTTCGTATTAATTTTAATAGAATAACGGCTATTTTTACCCAGCATTAAAAATGCTGGATAAAAACTAAATACCACATTAAAAAGTGACAACCCCACGTCATTTCTACGACAAACTCCATTTAGCCCTTATTATTAATATCCCATGAACCTCATAAGCTTGTTTGAAGGGATATGGTTGAAAAGAGCGTAAATACTCAAAACGACCGGTCAAGTCGTTATAGCCAATGAGAATTGAACTCGCACCTATTAACGACCATCAGAAACGGCCTACGTATCGGTGAAGACACTAATGAATGTTAGTTGTGCATCGAAAACCCGTGATAGAGATATGAGAATGGATTGTAAGAATTGTGCCCATCCACATTCCCCAGGGGCGGAGCTACAGTAGTGGGTGCGGGTTCGGGCGAACCCAGTGACTTTTTTCGGAACCCTGTATTTGTATTGAAATATTTACTAAATCTATATAATTATATATTGCCGAACCCAATAACAAAAGGGATCTTGGTTCAATGGTAAGGGTTGTGAGTTCGCTAAGAAAGATGGGGGTTCGATTCCCGCCGAAAACAGTATTTTATTATAAAATTTAGAACCCACACAATTAAATTCCTAGCTCCGCCTCTGTGAAGCTGTTGGTATGCTTGTTAACATGTATTAATACACTTATAACCCTTTAGTAATCACTCCTTTTGTTATATGATACGATTACTATTTAGAAAATAACCTTCTAGAAATGTTTTTTCTTATGTAGACTAATTGTGAGTTATAGTCAACTTCTTGAAATAATTGTAATCCAACAGGTCAAACTATTTTTATAAGTATTTTACGAATAGAAAAGTCGACGTTAGATATTTTTTATTGCGCTCGCTTTCCTTTCTAAAAACTTTATAAGTATACTAAATTGCAAGTTTTCACATACTAAAATGACAAAATGTAGTTATGAAAATGCATGTCAAAGACTACTTCATTTTTTCAGTACACCCGCGTAGGTTTTTGCTATCGAGTTAGGATTTATTGATCGTGGGAAATGAGAAAGGACACAAAGGGGAAGGCATATATCACCCTACCTCCAAATATATATGTAAAAGATAAGAACTGAAAAACTCACTACTTTTAAATAACATTTCACAGTTAAGTTAAGTGATATCACTTGTAATTCTAATTATGTAATCTCTGGATTATGATGTGGAAGGATAATTTTTTTCCCGTCTAAATGATAATTTATTGGAGTAGAAAAAAAACCAAAATCAACAAAGTGAAGAAAATAAAAGTACTTCACCTTATCACTTTTACTTTTCGATATTCAAACTATATGATGTTGACTAATATATTTTAATTTTCTGTATCATATATAACATAAGAAAAATTAAAACTAATAGTATTTTTCATATAGTTTTTGAATATATAAATTAAGTTGATCTAATTTAATTTAAATTTAAAATTTAATCAAATTAACTCTTAAAAAAGTCAAAAGTAACACTTTAGGAAGGATGAATAACAAATACTCACATAGAATCTACACTATACGTACAAAAATCTTTAGCGAAATATCATTCGCCTTTTTTAACCTTTAAATTTTTTTTACAATGGACATAATTATAATTTAAGTTAGTTTGTAATAGGCGGGACCTTGAAATTAATTAAAATTTTGCATATTAAATATTTTCTTATTAAAATAAATAAAGTCCTAATATTTAAGAATTTAAAATAAAAAAATATTTTGTCTTATATAAATCATATTAATTGAAATTTTAAAATACGCTTATCAAATCAAAAGAGAAAAATCAAGATGAGAACAATAGTGACTTCAATTGATTTTATAATTAAAAAATTGAAATGTGGGAACATAAATGTCATGGCCTCGATTTTTCCTCTGTAGGATGTCGTGATGAAACCTAGTCTCTAAGACTAAGTAAGCCAAAAATTTGCGGAATAATATAATATAAATCTGAAACCCAAATCTCAACATATGAAATAAATATAAAATTATAAAACAATAATTACAACTTCCAAAACCTAGTAGAAATAAGTCACAAGCTTCTAAGAGAAATACTATGTGTTTCTATACATCAAAGTCTAAAAAGAATAAGGAAAAATAACATAACAGGGATATAGGGGGACCCCTAGGTCTCCGGACGTTGGCATATGTACCTTGAAGTCTTCGCGTACAGGTTATCTCACCGGTTTCTAGCCTGGTAGAAAGAACCTGGATCTGCACGAAAAGATGTGCAGAAGAGCAGCATGAGTACACCACAACGGTACCTGGTAAGTGCCAAGCCTAACCTCAGTAGAGTAGTGACGAGGTCATGTTACGCCCTACTGGAAATACTACGAAGCACAATTTTTTTTTTGTTGAGTTAGTTGTATAGGATCAATGTTTATCAATTTCAAAAGCTTGTATGTTATTTCAAAAGCTTGTTATGTATTGTTTCATAATGTCGTATATTATTGTACTGTACTAGAGCATTTTGATATATATAATGTTTTGATAGATTGTATTGTTTGTCGTCGTTTCATAATGTCATGCACAAACAGTAAGAAGAATAAACTTGTAATATTATTAAAAAAAAAAAATAAGGTACGAGGTAATATTATTATATAAAAATATATGGTAAATGATAAAAAAAAGAATAAGATGAAAGAAAAAAAAAAGGTAACGATGCTACTTTTCATGATGTATACCTAATAAGACGTTCCATAAAGTAATACTTTTTATTTAACAATATGATATAGTAATAAAATTTATATAACAATCAAAAGAGATTATATTTAAAGTAATGTTACGATACAATAACACTCGTTTGAACACGTAACTAGTGTTCTAAAAAAATTAGGCAAAATGGCCTCCGAGCTATCTAAACTTGCATCGAATTTTAAAGCCGGTATATAAACTTTCGATTTTCCCATTTTAAAACCTCAACTTAGCTGGTTGCTTATAGGTGAACACATCTGACCTTTGACTATGATTATGTGGCAGTGGCACAGCTGACGTGGTCAAAGTGCGTGCCAATCACGCAGAAAAAGTGTGTCCTTCAAATTATTCTATTTTAAAAATGTTAAATCTGAATAAGGAAAAAAGAAAAGTAAATAAAAGACAACAAATAAAAAATTTAAAAAAATACTAAATCCTAAATCCCTCCCGTATCCCCCTTTCTTATCTTCTTCCTTACCCATCTCTCCTCTCCCCTCCCCCCAAAACCCCCACATTTTCTTTCTCCCGACAGTTTCTTCCCATCCCCCACCCCATCTCCTTTCTCTTCATTGCAGCTTTGAACGATATATTGGCCAGCCTCTATTTCACGTAAACTAATTATTTTGGCATTGGTCTATCTCATTTTTTCAGTTGACGGTAAAGGTATGGCGGGGACAACATTTCCGGCGATCTTCTTTGGTCGATTGGAATGACAAAATTGCTTAAAACTTTTAGGGGTGGGAAATAATAGGTGTTTAAGGAGGTTTGTTAATTTTGATGAGCTTCGCCGAGATGACATTTTTTCCGAGGGAAACTTTATCGGAATGGTTTTGATATTTTTTTAGAAAAATCTTACGGTTTGTTTAGACTAATTTCTGGACTAAGGTTTGGTTAAAATATGTAGTAGGACATGAATGGATCAGATTTGGACTTTTTACCATTGAAAATGGTGGAAGGAACGAGAAAAAAAATTGTAAGTTGGTTTTAAAAAAGATGGGACCCACAAATTACAAATGTCAAATAATAAATGGTCTTAAGCATCTTACGTGGTATTTATGTGAGGTAATTGAGATACACGCTCTGAGGGAAAGGTTTATTATAGGTTATTTTATCGAGTTGAGGTACTAAAATGGAAAAATAAAACGGTAAGGGTTTGATTTGCCCCTCTACTATCATAAATAGGCCTTATTTTTCCTCTGTTTAAGTTTTTTTTATCAAAAATATCCCTACAGTTATACATTAGGTTCATATTTATCCCTTACACGTTAAAACGTGTTACATTTGCCTTTCATTATTCTTTATGATCATATTTACCCCTATACTTTTTAAAAAGGGTTACATTTGCCCATTCATTATACTTTCTTGACATATTTATCCTTACAATATACTTTAGGATCATATTTGCCTCTCATCCGTTAGATCGCCATGTCCCACATTTGTTTTCCTACATGACGTCTATGTGAGTTTCTTTTCTTCCAATTTAAATATGGTCACCTATTTAAGATAATTTAATCCGTCCACCCAATTTAAATAAGACACACTAACTAAAATAAATGAAAATCATAATTCCCAATTCCCCTCCCCTCCCCTCCCAACTCGTCCATCTCTCTTCTCCGGGTCAGTTCCATATTTTTTGAAGAGCGAGAAAATTTTGGATAATGAGTGAACGAAACTATAGTGTTATCTCTAATTGATTTATTTATTTAATTATTTCACCTTTGTCTATGATAATTTGTTTCCCTTTAATACTTACGAGTTAGAGATATGAATCACTCAATGATGTTTTGAAGTGTTTGTAGAGATACAACTCTGTAAAGTCTAAACTAGGTCAATTGACCATGATTGATCAACGAAAAGTAATTTTCTGATACGACATTTACAAAGATTGTGCGAAATACAATAGTTATAGCAGCGACAACATATTGGCAAACAATAACTTTGAACTCAAAATCAGCAATCTAATACAACTCACAATTATTGCAGTAACCAAAGTAAATTACGAGAAGTTGCACAACAATAGAGTTAGTGTGTCTCATTTAAATTGGGTGGGCGGATTAAATTATCTTAAATAGATGACCATATTTAAATTGGAAGAAAAAGAAATCCACATAGGCGCCATGTAGGAAAACAAAGGTGGGACATGGCGATCTAACAGATGAGAGGCAAATATGATCCTAAAGTATAATTGTAAGGATAAATATGTCAAGAAAGTATAATGAAGGACAAATATAACCCTTTTTGAAGAGTAGAGGGGTAAATATGATCCTAAAGTATAATGAAGGGGTAAATATGATCCTAAAGTATAACGAAGGGGTAAAAATGATCCTAAAGTATAACGAAGTACAAATGTAATCCGTTTTAACGTGTAAGGGATAAATATGAACTTAATGTATAACTGTAAGAATATTTTTGATAAAAAATTTAAACAGAAAATAAATAAGACTTATTTATGATAGTACATGGGCAAATAAAGACCCTTATCCAAAAATAAAAAGTTCATGTAGCATGTAGCGGCTTTAAAATCCGGTTCAAGTCCTAACGCTTTTTTGCCAAAAAAATTACTAACCTAAATTGCACAAAACCCAATAACTTTTAAACTCAAAACCCAAAACCTCTGGCGGCTTAGCATCTCCTCCGTCTCTTTTGCTTTCTCAGGTATTATCCTTCTCCATTCTCCGAAATGGACCAAAATTCGTATAATTTATGTTTTTCTTTTCAATGTTGAAAGTATTTTTTGGGCGATGTGGCATTTTTTTTTGTTCCAGTGAAATCCATCGATAAACAATGTGGGCCGCCATTAAAGTTCCATCGAACATCCATGGAGGAATAATTCATTACAACTATAGCAGCAAAAATGGTAATAGTAGTAGTTTTGTCAGAGGGCGAAAATCTTTGGTGAAAATGTGTTTTACTTCTGACCAACATGTTCAGCTCATTCAGAACACGCCTTCAATCGATGCACTTCCTATAATGGTACCTTCCCTTCAATCTACCTGGCATTATTATTACTTGGTGTTTCAATTTTTTGCTGTAGTAGCGACTACGCGATGACATTTAACTACACGGGCTAAAACTGTTCTAAATATTTACGAGTTTTAAAGTTATAGTCACCATCTGTGTAAGGAGTTTTTACATTATCATGTCACCTATACCTATTTTAAGGAGGCTTACCTCTAGTCTGTAGATATCCTTTGAGTGACCTTACAGTGTAAAAAATCATTAACAGCTAGTGTACATAACTTAAAGTCATGTTTTATACCAATTGCAATTGGTGGTATCAAATATGGTAGTCTCTTCAAAAGTTAAGCTATAGTATGAGCATGAATTTGTATTTTTAACAATGTTATATGTGAGTACTTTTTAATTCAGATTGATTAAGCTCAATTTTTTTTTTGGTTTTATTTGATGATATAAAGGTGAATGGTTGTACTGGTAAAATGGGGAGGGCAGTTCTTGAAGCATCAATCTCTGCGGGACTTCAACCTGTTTCTGTATGTTTTAGTGGTCCGGGAGATGCAGGAAAAATTGTGGAGGTGAGTGGAAAAGAGATAACTGTGCATGGTCCTTCGGACAGAGAAAACATCTTGTCCTCTGTCTTTGAGGAGCACCCGAATTTAATTGTAGTGGACTACACAGTGCCTGCCGCTGTGAATGGTAAGACAAAGATTCAAAAAGTTACTTTCGAGTATCTTTTGGCTGTTCTGATATGCTACACATGTATTGATCTCCTTTAAGTTTTGATTTTATTGTGTTTGATCCCAATGCTCAGATACTTTTGGATATCTTCATCTGAAAATAAGGTCAAGCATTCTCTACGAATTACTTTAGACCTGCTGAATCACTGGTACTGAAAATAAAAGGAAATAAGGATCAAACAATACCGCTGTCCTATTGAAGACAGATGAACATATCCTACTGCTGTTCCTGTACTAAATCCTCTCTGAAATTTGAGGGGCTTTATTAGTTATAAATGTTGTTTTGTTATTAATAGTGTGGAATTACAATCTTGAAGGAAGCATATCCACATGTTATCATAAACAATAGGTTAGCAACATTGCCCCTGGCCTTTGGTCTAGGGGCAAGAGTTCAACACGTGAGTGTGGGTTTTAGGCGCAAATCACAAGTTCGATCCCTTCCGCAACCAAAAGCACGGTAATTAAGTGGAGAAAGGTAGAGGGACGGACCCATTATCTATCGAGTTTCGAACTGTGCGCCACTGGCATCGGGGATTTCTCCGTTATAGAAGGAAAAGTGGTTAGCAACATTGGTTGACCTTATCACAACAAGCAATTGGGGTCTATCCTTGGAGGTATGCTTTTGAAGAGATATTCAGTCTCTGGAATGGAAGAAGTAGACAACATCATTTACAAGAACTATAACTGCACAAGAATAGGTGAAGGGGAGTGCAGAATGATGTGGACAGCAGCGGAAACATTTTAGTGGCTAGGTTTTACATGACACATCACACATGTCTAATACAAAACAACTTGCAGAGAAGATGTTTTTTTTTGTTGTTGTGAAGATTCTGCTAGATCTTTAAGATATATCCTGTTACATTGCCACTTGGCAAATTGTGTGTATGTTTTGGAACTTTTAAGGTATTCAGTGCGTGATGCTGGGAAGCAAGTAGTGACTAGCTGGTAACAGCAGAAGCTAATGATTATAGGTAGACACGGAGAACTGTTCCTTTATGAATATTTTGGACAATTTTGTTAGAAAGAAACCACAAATGTGTTAAGAGTAAAACATAGAATATTTCTCTTATAAAGTGTAGATGTCTTTATGACTTAAAAGTTTTGGTGTACGGGGAAGGTTAGTAATGATTTTTGATAAAATGCTGGACGTTATAGATTGTCTACGTACTCAGATACCCAATCATCTAGACACTGAAGTTTTTATAAATAAAATTTACCAGCATAAGTAGGTTCCTGTGATATCTATTGCACATGTCTTTAGCAGAGGGGAAAAGAGGATGTGGAATGAGGTTTAAAAAACAAAAGCACCAAAATGATATCTATCACATTCTCCGCAGGAGATGCCATTGTAATGTTCTTGTTACCACTATGAACCTGCAGATAATGCTGAATTATATTGCAAAGTTGGAGTGCCTTTTGTGATGGGAACCACTGGTGGAGATAGGGAGAAGCTTTACAAAACAGTGGCGGACTCAAAAGTTTATGCTGTAATCTCACCACAAATGGGAAAGCAGGTTTACACATTTTGCTCTTCCTATTTTCTTTTAATAGTATGCCAGACTTTAGTTTAACAGGGGGTATACCTTGCCTCTGTTTTAGGTGGTAGCTTTTCTCGCAGCCATGGAAATCATGTCCGAACAATTCCCTGGAGCTTTCTCTGGGTACACTCTACAGGTTTGTCTTCTTCGTCGTGCGAGTTGACCATTGGTTTACAAGCTCTTGTATATTCAGCCAAAGTGTTTCTTATTGAGACCTTGATAACTAAACAATTTCAGATTAAATTGAAATGCTGACTATATTTTGTATGCTTTCATTCTTTTACCATGAAGGTGCCTAGTTGCATTACTTGCATTGGTATTTTCGGTTTCTGATCTCGTTGACAATACATGTATATGAGGTTAACATAAATTCTTTTCCTTCGGAGATTTGCATATATTAAACCCAAATGGCTTTTGAATTTAATGTTGCTATAGAAAATGTTAAGAGCTACTGGGAATCAATTTTACGGCAGACAGCAGAATTTGACTAGTAATTAAGCGCTAAATAACTGGTTACCATTTTTACATCTTTCACTAATATCCATCTTCGTGGTACATATTCTATGGATGTATTTAGAGTTAACGACCTCAAAAATAGTAATTGCTTGAGATTGTGTACATGAAGCTTTTAATACTGAAGATATATAGCTCAGTGGTGACGGGTATACACGAATTGCTGTATTTGGCATTTCGTGTCCATGTTGTGGCTGGATATCTAAAGGGCCAATTGAAACCACCAGTTGTTCGATTCGTGTGTGATTGGGCCACTAGGCCGCTGGATGTTATCTCATCTTGCTGCGTGATTACAATGGCTGTTCCTCACTCATTGAGGAGTTTAGCAGCTGTTCCTTTTACAACTGGGGTTTTGGTTTGCCTCTTAAGAGTTCATGAATGGAGAGAAATAGGCAGGAACATTAAGGGGTCTGAAATGCCTTGCAAATATCTGAACATTAAAATACTCTTTTTCAACTTCAACCAAATATTGTCCAAACTCCTATTAAATCATTTAGTACCCACCAGGTATCATGCCTGCATTTTAGGTGACTATTTGCATGCTCCAGGATTAGGCAGAGCGATTTAAAGACTGTCTTTCTTTGGTTCGGTTCTTTTATTATTTTCTTCTTCTGATTTGACATACAGTGGACATACCTCATGCTTTTCTTACTGAAATATGAAGGAACTGGTCCGAAGAATTATTGGAGTTACTCTTTTCGATTGTGCTGTTTAACCTAAGATATCTATATCTAATTGAGGCAAATCTGGGAATCCGATCATATATGTGATGTGCATGCTTGTTGCCTTGGCTAATTATCGGTGTATTTGTGGTGCATTTGTTTTCTTCTTTGCTTGCCCTTTATTATTCTCTATTTTGCTGATCCTTTTGCAGTCTTATTCATCTCAATGTGTTAACAGAAAATTGAGTTTGATTTATAGTATCCTGTGATTGAAGTGTGAATTTTGAGCCTCTTTATCAAATTATAAGGTGATGGAGTCTCATCAAGCAAGTAAATTGGACACCTCTGGAACTGCAAAGGCTGTTATCTCTTGCTTTCAGAAATTAGGCGTTTCTTTTGATTTGGATGAGGTACGTCTACAACTTTTTTTTATTCAATAATGACAGAACATTTGTCCTATTGTGGTTCTTCCATACCCTTTTCTCTCAAATTTCCATTCCTTCTTCCATTTTATTTCGTCTTGACTTTATCCTTTCATAAAATAGTGCTCGTGGTCTTCTATACTTTTACGAACACGTTCATCTTTACACAATTTGACTATTTTCTAATACCACCAACTTTTTTTGATGATGTGAGTGCCTGTATATTAATAACAGAAGCATCCAGAAGATGCATAAATTACAAAAGAGGAAGATATCAGCTCCTAAGGAAGACAAAAAAGAAACCTATTAAAGGACTATAGAGCTGATAAATTCCAAAAAGAGGTCATGGCTATACACGGGTATGATTGACCCAACAAAAGAGGAAAACTAAACATCTAGCCTTAAGTTTGCATCTGGCAGTTGTAACGCCATCAAAGCATTTTTGATTCCTTTTTGTCCATTAGCCCAGCAAAATAGTAGCAGGAACCATAGACCAGATTTTCTTGATGGACTTGTCAACTTTCCAGTTGCTCCAACACACAAAGGCTTCCCTGACACTGCATGACATAGTCCATTGCATTCCATTTCTAATACCACCAACTATACCGTCCTGCTTAAATAAGTTGAACGGGAAAGAATCTGATAGCATAGAGAAAAAGATTGATTTTACTGCTCCGTGGGAGTTCTTATGCTTCATAGCTCGTAAAGTGAAGCATCTGAATTCAGGGTCATTGATGAAGAGTTTCAGGCCTAGGTTGTGGAGCCAACTTTACCGTCCTGCTTAAATAAGTTGAACGGGAAAGAATCTGATAGCATAGAGAAAAAGATTGACTTTATTGCTCCGTGGGAGTTCTTATGCTTCATAGCTCGTAAAGTGAAGCATCTGAATTCAGGGTCATTGATGGAGAGTTTCAGGCCTAGGTTGTGGAGCCAAGTTGAGTGGAAATAACTGCCACAAACAAATTTGTTGTGTTTTAACTTAACCATGTTTTAGATAACTGAAATGGGCTTCATGAGAGGATCTGATGATAAAGCTATCAGACTCGTACAATATGAATGTATCACCTCCCTCCTCTCCTGTGTATGGCTTCAAAATGGCGCTTTTTGCGTTAAAACTTTTCTTTATATTGAATCAAATTTCTGAAATGGTGACGAGATCTGACAGACATAGAGTACAGATAACATCCACTATTTTTTCTTCCGAAGCTATCAATATATTATCATCCCTGGCACTTTATTGTCATGCTACTTGCTCCTATATCATATCTTATTCCATCTGGTTCGTATATCTTCCCATAGTGCCATTTTGCTATGGGGTTTCCGACCCCTTCCGCAACCCTTTTCCTGGGACACACATTCCTGTAGTTAACTTGCAGATATATGTTTCTCTTTCTTTCTTGGACATTCATCTAGCAGAACTCACCACGTTCTCTTAAATCCATTGTACAATTTCAATAACAGCAAAAAGTCTCGAGTAAATTCTATTTCCTGTACAGGATTACAGTTCTATTAAGCTTGTCTGGGATGGTTTTTCTACAGACTGTCAAGTTACCAAATATTTTCAAACTGTGCTTCAAGTTTGGAAGGGAAGGAGAATGAAACGAAAGATACAAGGTCTAATATTTTCAGCCTTCTCCGAGTTTTGGAGGAAAAGCGAATGAAATGAATGAAGAAAGATTAAATTAAATTGGAGTTGGAGCATATAGAGAAATTCAATTTGCTCTCAAGCGTTGAAAGTGATTTTTCTATATAACTTGCATTTTACAAGGTAGAATACCGATTCTCAGATCCCTAACAGAATATTTAATTATCCTCATGAATATTCTGTCAGGTACAACTAATACGAGATCCCAAGCAACAAGTTGAGATGGTTGGTGTCCCAGAAGAACACTTGTTAGGTCATGCTTTCCACATGTACCATCTGACCTCACCAGACGGAACGTAATACTGTCTATCCTTTGCTTTCCCCTATCTTATTTTTGTTGCCAATGTTTATAAATTGAACAACTTTAACTTGGTATCTCCCTTTTTTTTTTTATAAGGTTTAACTTTGTATCTCCTTTTTCAGGGTTTCTTTTGAATTTCAACACAATGTTTGTGGTAGATCAATCTATGCAGAGGGAACAGTTGATGCTATACTTTTCCTTGCTAAGAAGGTAATCTGAACAAAAAATGTCTAAATTTGTTATTGGAGCTTCTCTTTGCAGAGCTTTCACCATGCATCTCAAGGAACAAATTCAGTTAGAAATAGAAGTTTCAAATATTTTTGTGATGTGTTCTAGCTTTTTACTCTGCATTCACCAAAGAATAACAGTAGATGTTTTCTGAATATAGGTGAAATTGAAAGAAGAGAAGCGAATATACGACATGATCGATGTGCTGCGGGAGGGAAACATGCGATAACAGCTGAGTAACATTAACATATGCTGGAGTAGGATGTATAACATTTAGACCTAGGAATGCAGAGAAACAAATGTTGGGTTCAATTTACTTGTTGTTTTCCCTCCAGTGGTTATTTTACAATATTCACCATGTATTGAGTTTTGGCTATTTTACTATTGAGATTATTACATGATTTACATTCATTAGGTTTGATTTGATTTTATCTGGTTCAATTATTGTAATATGCCGGGATTAGATGTAATCTTGCCTAGAATCAATAGTATGCCAATGTATATTTGCAGTTTTACAAATCCCAAGCAAGCTCGAGGGTGTTGTCAAAGTATTTCCTTTATTTCTCTCTTCTGAGTTTGAGAGTCAAGTGGATTTTTCATATCCTCTTAAATATTTTGAATTATTAATTATTGTTACTTACAGTACTCTTTTTATCAAGTTTTCAAATTTGTAAATTTTATTTCAAAAAACTTAAAAGATTCTATATCCAAATTCGTGGTCAATATTGAGAAGTTTGACTCTCGAAATTTGAACTTTATCAAATAAATTGGGATGGATGGGGTAGGTATTATGGTCTATATCAGTCGAACTATGGTCTGTGGGACAAAAAGTTAAAAGATCTATTAGCGTTTAGTCCTAGTGATGTTTCAGATGCTCTGATGAGACTAGTAGAAAAATTTAGATAGTAAATTGAGTAACTTGTTATGGAATACTTTGTAGCTTAGTTTGTCAATTTGTTTCAATCATGCCAAACTTATGGTATGGTTTGAACCAAGGCCAATTCTTTATATACGAATGGTGCAATAAGTATGTGAATTTGTCTTAGATATGGTGAGTGACCAGGAGGTCACGGGTTCGAGTCGTGGAAACAGCCTCTTGTAAAAATATAGGGTTAGGCTGCGTATAATAGACCCTTGTGGTCCGGTCCTTCTCCGGACCCCGCACATAATGGGAGTTTAGTGCACCGGGCTGCCCTTTTATGATGAGATAATTGAAACAAATGAATCTCTAACTTATGTGATTAAAAATATATACAATATCCATTATATTCAAGGATATTAATTATTGACATCTAAGTGTAGAGGGTCATGAAAATGGTAGCTTGTTAAGCTTTTTTTCTTCTTCTTCAAGTAAAGAGATAAGCCGTTTCTAATCAATATATTAAGAGGGTGTTTGGCTAAGCTTATAAGTTGGCCAAACTGACTTATAAGTATCTTTTAGCTTATCTACGCGTTTGATAAATATCCAAACTCCAAAGTACTTATAAGCCTATAAATCATGAGTTGGTCACCTCCAACTTATGGCTTTTTAGCTTATAAACACTTTTAGTTTGACCAAGACTTTTACTAATTTATCCTTAATACTAATCTTTTGTAAAATTTTTAAGAATATTTTAGTCATTTTAATAAGGGAAAATTTCACATAAGAACAAGTGGACTCCCTACTTTTCAATTTTATAGCACATATTTCAATTTACAACCAACTAGCCCAAAAATAATAGGCTAAGATTCAACATTAAACTCCGATAGATTCTCGAAATTACTATTTAATTTTAAAAAAAGATTGCTCAAGCTTTTAAGTTAATTTTCAAATCAATAACTGTGACTCAAATATTAGTTCAACAAACCAAATCTATTTGGGTGGTGAAAATTGGATTTTAACAAGTTTAAATATGTGGGTTTAAATTCTGAATTTGATTTTATGAGAAATTTGGAGTGAATGCTATTTAGACTTGTTAGAAATAGTATAAGGAGGTTGTATATAAAATTTGAAGTCATTTAATGGAGATTTGGACTGGTTTTGAACAAGAATTGCAACTAAAAATCGTGGAAGAAGTTCGTCTACAGACGCTTGTATAAAAGTGTATAATAGTGTATAAGATGTGTTTATACACTCTTATACACTATTATACAAGATTATACATATTTATATAAAAAACTGACTTCGTCTTCTTCCTTGCATTTTTTTTGAAATTTATCTCAAATCTTGCTCAAATCTACTCCAAATCACTTCAAATTTAAATTTTGAACTACCTTTTGATATTTTCAATCAATTGGAACAACATCCAACCCAAACAACTAACAAACTCAAAAAATATTATTTTCGAAAGCAAAGCTTTGAATGACCTTCAATGGTGGACTTTACTCTTCAATTTTCTTACACTGCAACCAGGTGATACAGGGGGAGAAGTAGTAACGGCGGACGGCCCCTTAAAGCATATGTAGAAGATGTTAGAAGAAGAGAGAGTGAAACTAATGGTTGTGAGAACAAAGATTTAACTCCATAACTTTTAGAAACAATGGTTATAAGAACATAGATTTTGAATTTGCTAGTGCTTTCAAAATATGTACAATATAGGTTAGGTCGGGTAAAACTTAAAAATATGGGCCATTTTTTGTTACGGTGTGAAATCAGTTGTATTTTCTTGTTATTCTTTCTTTTAATAAAAGCACAACTTATGTCACTTTACTATCAAACATATATTATGGGTTTCAGCTAATCCAGACGGGGGCGTCGTCATTTTATTATGTGTTCATTGATTTAAGCCTCAAATTGAAGGCTTGATCCCAAAAACTCAATTCTGTCATCCTTTCATGTTTTTCAGAATTCAATCCCATCGAACATTGTGATTTGTTATTTTTCAGGCCCAGCAAATTAAATCAATTCATCACTGTCATTCTCGCAAGTTACTCAAAGAGATAAGCCGTTTCTGGTTGAAAACTGTTTCCCTAATTTCCAGTTCACCTGTCTTTTTCCTTCTTTCTGAACACTTGCTCGGGCTTCACTTCACTTGACTTGGCTGTATGTGTGGACGGACCAAGTTGAAAACTGATATTCTAGTTTATTGGAACAAGACTCCGGTAAGTCAATTTTCTCCCCACATTTTTCCCTGTACTACTCTCAGTACGTGGCACTCTGTTTTTCTCGATTCTTTAAAATATTCTGAAATGTTAATTATTATGATATGTAATACTTTTATGTAATTTCAAGTATTTAAATTTTATTTCAAAAAAACTTAAAGATTCATTCATGGTAAAAGTTAAGATGTATGACTCGAAATTCAAACGGTACCATATCAATTGGTTAAAGGGAGTACTAAAGTTGAAAGGTATATACTCCTTTAGTTTTGAGTTTAAGGTCTAGGCAATGACATAAAACAAATACTTATTTAAGTAACTAACTTAAATCATTGTATATAACTTAAATCAATTTAGTTTATACATGAATGATCTTTCTTGCAAATTATGGATGAGCTCAAGACAAACAGACCAAGTCTTTCGTAGGACCTATTGTTTTGTTTTCTATGTGATGGCACTTTGCTAGCTTCCTACTTTATTCCTCCAATATTTGCTGAATATATACTCTTCACCTTCCTTTACCACAGGATCCATCCACAAAATTCTATATTGAGGGGAAAAACATACTATAAATAATTTTCCATCGCATGAATTCGCTACACATTCTTGTCTCGGAACAACCTTCGCCTAAAATTATTCCATTTAAATCATATAACTTGCATAGGATCAGTGGCGAAACCAGGAAATACAACCCTTTGCCAGTGGGCTATGCAAGAGTGTTCAAAGTTTATTTTTAATCAATAACAAGTAATATTTTACCTTATACGTAGTATAATTTTTCGACGAATGGTGGTCAGTTGACCACCCTTGGGCCAACATTGTTCATCTCAACTTTAAAATTAAAGATCTAAATTGGAGACAGATAGAACAGAGTAAGGGTGGCATGTGGGTCGGTCCCGGGCCTAAGTGAGCTAAGTGGGCCGGTCCCAATTTAAACGGACTTCGCGATTCCGATTTTGGTGGTCCTTTTGTAGGAACCGGCCCGGGACCGGGCCCACGAACTAATAGTCCCGGGCTAAGTGGGCCAGACCCGGGCTAAGTGGGCCCAACGGATATTTCTTTTTTATTTAAAATTTATAGAAGTTAGAGAAAAAAAGATGGAAATAAAAATATCTAAGGCAATTTCTTGTAAATTATATTATAGAATTGTGAGCTAAATTTTTTAATTCAAATTTAAAAATAAAAATATTGTAAAGAGATATTCAAAGCAATGCATTATAATTTATTATAGCATTAAAAAAATATGGCAATATCTTTCTTAATCTTCCTCCCCCTATGGAATGAGCACAACAAGGTGCTAATACCACTATTGAGAAGAAAAAGAAACTAATCAAGATGTACCAAAATACAAGTTACATAATACATACTAATTTTTGTTCATACAAGTTACATGGTATCTCTTACAAACTTCATAAATCCATTAAGGTTCGGAGGAATTTCCGTTGGTGGTGGTGGAAAAGAAGCTTGGTCATCACCGCTTCCGGGCGAAGCAGAATCCTCCGCAAGTTCAGTGCCAATTCTTTCCGATCTTTTTTTGGATCATAATATAAAATACCACCGGTAACAGTGTTAATTTTCGGTTGAAATTGATTTGACCTGGTACTAGGGTCAGTTTGACTAGGAGTAGGTACACATGTCCTCTCGGCCAAGGCTTTCATACGAAGATATTTGACTTTATCTTGAGGGTGTATCAATATGTGTCTAGCCAAAGTTCCCGTCCCTCCCGACCTCCAAAATATTTAAAAGCTAACTCCTTGCCATAAGTTTTCACTTAGCCTTATTTTGTGGAATTAGCTGAGTAAAAAACGGCCAAACAATAGATTTTTTGTCCGTTTGGTACGTTATCTAGAAAAATTAGGGATAGTAACAGGAGGGTCAGACGGGGCATCATTTGGATTATCATTAATTGGGTTAACTTCAGGAGCAGGACTAGTGGGTGTATCGTCATCCGGTTGCGTTTCATCAAAATCTATTTCCTCCTCGTCATTTTCATCAATAGTTGGATTAGAATAAAGAGCATTCATTAATTCATGGTCTAATTGTTCACCAGCTCCAACATTATAGCAAAATTGGCTCTCAGTAAATTGTAATAAACTATTATTACTATCAATAATAGCAGGTGTAGGACGGGTATGGGGTTTGGGTCGGGGAGTCGGGGGAAGTGGAGGAGGAACATATTGGCCACTAGATTCGCCACTCTTGGATTTTTTCTTATTTTTACCAAATTTTTTTTAAGGAAGTCATCTTAATTAATCAAATAATAGAAAATAAATAAAACAAACAAAAGTATAATATTAAAAATGAAGAGTTGGAATGAGTTTACCGAATTGACGAACAACTTGTTGAAAATTGATTATCGTTGAAGACTTGAAGGTTTCAATTCACCAACTTCACAATTGTTTTACAAATTGTAACAATAAAGTAAGCAATAGTAGCAATTATAGAAGAAAATTAGAGAGAGATTGATGATTTTGTGAGAAAAATAAAAGAATAAGGGGGTATTTATAGTTAAAAATAGGGAAAATATGTAATTATAAAAAGTTTGGGGTTAAAACAAAGTTTGGGGGGTTAAATGGCTATTTTGACAGACCAAACGGCTAGTTTTTAAATGCCCAAACGGGCAATTTTTTTTTTTTTAAAAATCTGACCGTTGGGACCGTTTAGGCCCGCCAAGGACTGGTCTGGTCACGGTCCAGTCCCGATCTCAAACGGTCCTGGTTTTGCGGTCTTTTGTGAAGGACCGACCTGCCTCAACGGTCCCGGTTCTAACTGGTTAAGGACCGTTTAGGCCCCGAAGCCCACATGGTCCGCGGTCCCGGGCCGGTCCGGTCCCGGGCCTGGATCGGCCCACATGCCACCCTTACCTACATTAGGGGTGGCAAGTGGGCCGGTCCAGGCCCGGGACCGGACCAGTCCCTTAGCGGGCCAAACGGTCCCAACGGCTATTTTTTTTTTAAAAAAAAAATAGCCGTTGGGCTGTCAAAAATAGTCGTTGCCTATTTATAAAATAGCCATTTAAACCCCCTCCCCCCAACTTTGTTTTAATCCCAAACTTTTTATAATTACACTTTTTCCCTATTTTCAACTATAAATACCCCATCATTCTTTCATTTTTTTCTTACAAAATCATCAATCTATCACAATCTCTCTCTAATTTTCTTCTATAATTGCTACTATTGCTTACTTTATTGTTACAATTTGTGGAATAATTGTGAAGTTGGTGAATTGAAGTCTTCAACGATAATCAATTTTCAACAAGTTGTTCGTCAATTCGGTAAACTCGTTCCAACTCTTAAGTTTTAATATTATAATTTTGTTTGTTTTATTTATTTTTTATTACTTTATTAATGCTCAACTTCCGGAAACAATAGCCTCAATTAGAATAAATGCTCAAACTATTTTTAATACTTATCAAGTTGCATTAAATCATGCTAGACCAAATGTTCCAACTCATTCTTCTTCTGATTCTCAATCATCTAAAAGAACTGCGGGAGTAAGAGCACTTAGTGCTTGGACGGGGTTTAGGGGTTCTCAAGGTTCTAGTAGTAGTGATTTTTCACAACTAAATGAGTTTGAAATTTATTTGTCACAGGAAATTGAGGAAGTGAATCCCGACGGTTCCTTTAATCTTTTGGAATGGTGGAAGGACAAAGAAAAACACTTTCCTGTTCTTTCAAGGATGGCTCGAGATATTTTAACTATTCAAGCTTCAACAGTGGCATCAAAGAGCGCTTTCAGTCAAGCAAGATTTCAACTCGGTGATTATAGAGCGTCTATGAGGGAGAGTTTGAAAAAATCAGTACTTTTCAAAGATTGGATCCGGTCGAAAAGAAGAAATTTTGGACTTGCTGAATCACAACCAAATGAAGATGAAGCTTACGAAGAAATGCTAGCTGAACTTGCGGAGGATGTTGCTTCGCCCGAAAGTGGCGATGACCAAGCTACTTTTACGCCACCACCAACAGAAATTCCTCCGGACTTTGATAGATTTATGAAGTTTGTAAGAGATTCCATGTAACTTGTATGAACAAAAATTAGTATGTATTATGTAACTTATATTTTGGCACATCTTGATTAGTTTCTTTTTCTTCTCAATGGTGGTATTAGCACCTTGTTGTGCTCATTCCATAGGGGGATGAAGACTAAGAAAGATATTGCCATATTTTTTAATGCTATAATAAAATTACAAGGCATATCTCTTTACAATATTTTTGTCTTTAGACTTAGATATTATTTTTAACATCCCTTCCAGGCATATAAAAGCCAGATGTGAGGTGTGAAACAAGTCCAGTTTCCGGTCAAACGGTGATTTCTGTTTTAATTTAATTGAGAAGGCATGGCGGATTACCGCCCGCCACTTGATCCTGTTAAAATGGTATCAGAGCCTAGGTACTTTCATGGTATATATAAGATAGATATGAAATATTCGACATAGATATGTTTCTGAAATATGGATTTAGGAGAAACTAGTATGAAAAATACTAGGTTGGAAGAGGTAGATATACCTCAAAACCTTGATTTGTTAAACAAATGGACTATTCCTAAAGTCCCTATTAGAACAATCTATGATTATGGATGGTTTGATAAACTCTCTTCTAAACAACTTGTTAAAATAACTGAGCAATCTTTAGCTTTAAATTCGTCTGAACAGACTATTCGTTTGTTAAACAAGCATGATGTAGATGTTTATAGAAACCAATACAATTATCTACATATTGGTATGGTTCAAATTGCTTTTAAGCCATTAACCCTTAAAGGGTTACCAGAGACATTTTTGGCTGCTCTCAGAGACGCCAGAAATCTGAATTTTAGACAGTCTCTGATGGGTTCTATTGAATCTACTGTTGCCTACGGCCCAGTATATTTTAATACTCAACCCAATCTGCAATTATCTCTATCTGATGTTAATATACTTAATGCTTTGACATTAAATGTGAAAACGCATGGATATAATTATGCACCTGGTTCTGAACTTATATGTTTATCATATAGGATTTACTTTAAATTGCTATCTACGTTAAACCCTAGATGTAAATTATATGATACATCTGATCAGACTATATTAGTGGAAACAAATTTTGCAAAGTCTAAGGTCACCACGAGGAGACCTATTAAGTGGAAAGAAATTAATTTTCCAACTACATGGACTTTGGATTCGGTTATATCCCCCAATCAGATAACTAATGCTGTCAGTAATACTGAGTATTCTCATATTACTCAAAATTCGGATGGAAGAATTTGCATTCAGTTTGATGATAATAGTTCCACTTATAGTAGACAGTCATTTTCTAATAATAGACAATTGCCTGCTATTAGTTCTAATTATAATAGACATTCCTTTACCAATCGTAGACTGTTGCCTGATATTCAACATATTTCTCCTATTGAACCAGTCTATGGACCAGCTAGAAATCGTACTGCATCTTTACACACAATTTCTACTAAAGTAGATGATAAGCCAGTTGAAAGGGTTAAGATTAACCCCAAGACAAATATTATTCAGGATAATGATAATATTTCTGATAAGGATATTCTTTCTGCGTCCGAGATGGATTTTGACCCAAATGATGTTTAAATGATTCCACACCAAATTGATTTTAGTCCAGGGTCACAAGCTAGAGGTTATATTCAAAAGAAATTTTTCAATGATAAATGGAACCGGTTTAAAACTTGGTTTTTTGATACTTATAGTAAAGAGGATTTAAACAATATTTCTCAAAAATTTTATGAAATTTCTGCTTTACATAATCAAATTATGTATTTTGTTCCTTGGTTTATAACCACATATTTACCACTTTTTATAAAAGTTTTAGAAAGATCTTATAAAGACGGGAGTGGCAATATTACTAAAGCTATTTACCCTCCTCAAGCACCTTTTGTTTTACCTAATAATACAGGTATTACTTTTACTGCATTTTAAAAATTTATTGATGAAGATATTGTTGCAGTCAGCATCGCAGAAATTAATAAATTAATTTCGCAAAATAATTATTTGAGCTTATATGTTAAAGTTTTAGGAGAACATATTAGTTTTCTTGATAAAAAACTTGATGATTTAACAGTTTTGATAAAAGAAATTAGTACTAGAAAGGAAATAACTGATATTGCCTCTACTTCAGAAAGCAAATCAGAATCTCAAATTGTCTTTACTCATATTCAAAGACTTCCTGAGATTCAGGATTTTAAATTTAAATCTTTTAATGATTTAGAAGAACTTCTTGATAAAAAGTTATCCGGTTTGAATATCAAACCCATTGATTTATCAAATAATTTTGCTGATAAATTAGATTCTACTTTTGACTATAAAAAGGATGTTTTGTGAGAGTTTAATAAACTCAGAAGTTACCCCAAAAAGAATAGTAAGTTTGCAGATAGCTGATACACTGATAAACCCAGAATGCAAACTTATTATTACAATCGTCCAACTCCTCAAGATATTTTAATAGAGAAACGTGATTGGAATCAGACTAATACGTCTTACAGTGGTTCCGAAATTTATGAATGAAATCTTGATGGATTAACTGATAGACAATTGACTATTCTTGTACATAGAATGCTTATGTATGCAACTATCTGTAAAAGTGTGAAAAATACAGATAGAAATATTTGCAGAATGATTGTTGCAGGTTTTACTGGCCAACTTCCTGGTTGGTGGCACAATTTGTTTGACTATCGAAGAAAGAGCAATGGTTATTACTGCTCAAGCCACTGAAGAAGGAGTTGATAACTTAGGAATGGCCCTAGTGGCAAATAGAGAAGATGCTATTTATACTCTTATTCTTACTATATTAGAACACTTCAACGGTAGATTTACCAACCAGAATGAGACTGTCCGTACTCTCCTTAATGGCCTTAGATGTAAGACCTTAGATGAGTTTAGATGGTATAAAGACACTTTTATGAGTAGAGTGATGGAACTACCAGAAAATAAGCTTGAACATTGGAAAGCTAAGTTTATAGATGGCCTTCCCTCTTTATTTGATGAAAGAGTTAGAAAGATTTTAAGAGGTAGTTATGGTGAAATAACATACAGAGACTATACCTATGGTAAGTTGATAGTAATTTGTACAAAGGAAGGGTTAAACTTGTGCAATGAATTAAGATTGTCCAGACAGCTTAAAATGGATAAGCTCAAGGAAAGAAACCAATTAGGGGACTTTTGCACCCAGTTCGGTTTACCCGAGACTTCTACTCATAAGAAGAAGAAACATAAGTATCATAGATACCCCAACCAAGACAGTCCTTATAGGAGAAAGAGATCTAGATATAGATCCAAAGAAGAACGAGAAGCTAAGAAAGCCCATCGTAAGGCGACTAGATTTACCAAAAATAGGTCTAAGAGAGATCTAGCTGACATTAAGTGTTAAAAGTGTGGTAAATTTGGCCATATAGCCCAGAATTGTAAGCTCCAAAAGCTGAAAACCTTAGGACAAGACGATGAGTTACGTGATAAGGCTTATGGTTTGTTATACACTTCTGGATCAGAATCTGATTATTATTCTGAATCAGAATCCGAAGCTGAAATAGATTTAATTGATTTATCTGATAGTGATAAAACTGTTGATAATACTTGTACAACATGCAAAGGTAATACATGTACTTGTGATGATGATGAATTTTATAAATTGCAATCACAGTTTCAAGATTTGAACATGAAAACTGTTACATCTGATAATGTAATAGAACTTTTAAAAGAAGTTACTGATGAAAAACTTCGTGAAAAAAATTATTAATTTGGCTGCTAGTTCAAGTTCTAATTCTAGTTCTAGTTTTGCAAAACCTTTTGAAAAAGAATTTGAATATTCCCCGCCTTATTCTTTTCTGGAGGTTAATAACCGTCTTTTAAATAAAAATGTAACTCCAGCAAGAGATTCTTCTTTCGATAATTTGAAGGTTGAAGTTGAAAACTTGAAACGAGAGATCAAATCACTTAAATAGAATCAGATGATTTGTGATCATAGGATTACTCAGATTGAGAAAATTAATTCTCCAGCTGAGAAATCTAATGATAAAAAATAAAGGTATTTTTGAAAATGATATTGAAAAAAAACCTATTAGTTTTAATCCTAAACATGATATGTTTTTAGGAATGATGCAAATTATTACTGCTCATAAATGGTATATTAAATGTACTATTCTCATTGATAATAGTTTTTCTATTCCAAACATTGCCATGATTGATAGTGGAGCAGATGTTAGCTGCATTCAAGAAGGTTTAATACCTACGAATTATTTTCAAAAAATTACTCACATGGTTAGATCTGCATCCGGACATGCTTTAGAAATAAAGTATAAGCTTTCTAATACGGGTATTTGTCAGAAGAAAGTCTATATTCCTCACTTCTTTTTCTTGGTAAAAAATCAGTTATGCCCTCCTATTATACCTGAAACACCGTTTATTAAAACCATTTATCCTTTTACTAGCATAGACTCGAAAGGTTTTACTGCTACTTATAATAACAACAACAACCCAGTATAATCCCACTAGTGGGGTCTGGGGAGGGTAGTGTGTACGCAGACCTTACCCCTACCCTGGGGTAGAGAGGTTGTTTCCAAATGACCCTCGGCATCCTTCCCTCCAAGAACTCCCCACCTTGCTCTTGGGGTGACTCGAACTCACAACCTCTTAGTTGGAAGTGGAGGATGCTGACCATCAGAGCAACCCACCTTGTCAAGAAAGATAAAGAAAAAAGTTATACTTTTGTTACAGATCTAGTAACTAGAGATATTAATGCTTTAATTGATATGAAGCAGAAACACGTTGATTCTTTGCAGTTAGAATTGTTTAGTATGAATATATTTGATACTTTGAATTCTACTAAAGTACAGAAAAAAATCAAATTGATTTCCGAACAGATTGCTATTGATATTTGTGCTGAGCATCCTAGCGCTTTTTGGAATAGAAAAAAGCATATTGTCACTTTGCCTTATGAAGATAATTTCTCTGAGGATGATATTCATACTAAATCTCGACCTTGTCAAATGAACGCAGAATTGGTAGAATTCTACAAGCAAGAGATTGATAGCTTGTTACAAAAGGGTTTGATAAAACACTTAAAGTCTCCTTGGTCTTGCACAACTTTTTATGTTAATAACGCAGCTGAAAAGGAACGTGGTATTCCTAGATTAATCATTAATTATAAACCTTTGAATAAATATTTGAAGTGGATTAGGTATCCTATTCCCAATAAAAGAGATTTATTATCGAGATTATATGATGCCAATATATTTTCAAAATTCGATTTAAAATCTGGATATTGGCAGATTCAAATATTCAAAGAGTATACTTATAGAACCGCTTTTAATGTTCCATTTGGGCAATATGAATGGAATGTTATGCCTTTTGGTTTGAAAAATGCCCCTTCTGAATTCCAAAAAATTATGAATGATATTTTCAACCCATATCTAGACTTTATCATTGTTTATATCGATGATATTTTGGTATTTTTCAAAACACTTGAAATGCATATTAAGCATTTAGATATTTTTAAAAGAATTGTTATACAAAATGGTTTGGTTATCTCAAAACAAAAAATGAGTTTATTCCAAACTAACGTTCGATTTTTAGGATATTATATTTGTCAAGGAAAGATTACTCCTATTCAGAGATCGATCGATTTTGCTTCAAAATTTCCCGATGTTATTACTGACAGAACCCAGTTACAAAGATTTTTGGGAAGTTTAAATTATATATCACCTTTTTATAAAGATTTGTCGCGTGATTTAGCCCCCTTATATGATAGGCTAAAAAAGGATTATAAAAACCCTTGGACTGATAGTCATACTGCTTTAGTTAAAAATATTAAGCAACGTGTTAGATCTTTACCTTGCTTGACCCTTGCTAATCTTGCTTGGCAAAAGATTATCGAGACAGATGCGTCTAATATTGGTTACGGAGGGATTTTGAAACAGATAAATCCCAATAATAAACATGAATACCTGATTAGATTCTACTCTGGTAAATGGTCTGAAGCCCATAGAAAATACGCTACTGTGGCACATGAAATGTTAACCATAGTAAAATGTGTTTTAAAATTTCAAGACGATTTATACAATCAAAAGTTTTTGATAAAAACTGACGCACAATCTGTTAAATATATGTTTAACAAAGACTTTAAACATGATGCCTCGAAAATGATATTTGCAAGATGGCAGGCTCAATTAGCCCATTTTGATTTTGAAATACAATATAAAAAGGGAATTGATAATTCTCTGCCAGATTTCTTATCTCGTGAATATTTACAGGATGGAACCCCCCTGGGGTAGGGGGAGAGGTAGAGGTTGGGGAAGATCATCCCCACAGTCCAGAGGAAGATCATCACCTTCAGGATCGTCATACGGATCCACATCAAACTCCCCAGTTATACAAATGGGAAGAAAAAGTTTAACCAATGAGAGGATATCTCTCAGAGAAGAAGCATCGATCGGACCATCCGTCCATCTGGTAGATATTTCAGAAGATAGTCCGTTATACGCACATTTGCAGGCATATTTGACTGCTCAAAAACAGAAAGATACTTCTGCTAAGCAAAGTGATACTTTTGCTTCCATTACAAAAGATGACAATGATGATATCAAGTCATATGAGAAAGTGTCTAAAAAAGAAATTATATTTCTTTTAGAAAATTCTGATATTCAGAGAAAAGAAGAGCCGTGGAAGATATTCCAAAGGTATTTAATAAATGAATTATATTATCCGGGTGAGTCATACAAAACCTGCTCCTATTATGAAACAATACTAACCAGTACTGGCAGTGCAGATTTTCAGCACTTTTCTGGGTATAGCACAGACGAGAACGTTTATAACTTCTCGAAAATTATAATTAAACAGATTATATCTATTGAAGATTGGGGTATATCCACAATAAAAGAAAAGGCAGATAAGCCTTAACAAATCTAGAATGAATTTTACCTATTGGGATTATATCCAAGCATTTGATAAAGTGTTATACTACAATAATAATCGACACAAACATACTTGGTTTATTAAAGTATGTGCAAAGATATTTGCAGAGGCTGTTCCTAATTAGTTTTTGAACTGGTGGTCATACCACGGTCCGACAGTAAAAATTTTACCAGATCCATTTCTCAAGTTATACAAAGAATGGATAAAAATTTCCCCTTTTATAAACAACTTATATCACACGGATCATATCTGTTACCCAGATAAAATTAACCAGATTTATTTCTTTCTAGAATTCTCTAGTCCTTGGATTCACAAATGGACTCCAGAAGTCGGATTCACCGAAGAACAAGTCCCATGCTTATACAGGACTTTTTACAATAATATTTGGGATAAACTGACGAAGAAGGATCCCAAAACAAAGACATTATATGGTTAAGAAATCTTGGATTCAATTGAAATAAAAATTCAAGAATATTCCAGTAATCCTCAGAAAGAGGTAATTGATGACAGCACAGTGAGGCATATTGCCGGAAGGATTTCCTTTCAAGAAGGAGATAAAGCAGAAATGATTAACAACTACTTGGAAGAAGTCAAAAGAAATTTACTTCATTCCATTAATCAATATGAGAAATCAGACACTTCTATGCAGAGTGAAACCAGCAATGATGATATTGCTGAAGATTCTCAACCCTTTGAATCAGAAAAAAATACTGTCTGATGAAGATTTGCAGTATGCGGAAGAATTCATCCGCAAAATGAAAGAAGCAGACAAGAGACCAGCACAGTGAAATAGCTGGACCCTACAAAAACAGTGAAGCCCCCGGACCCACAGCACCGTGAAGCCGTCGGACCCCACTCAAACAGTAGATACACTGTTTCAACAGTAGAAACACTGTAACAGGGACCCACGGGACCCATTTTTTACTGTTTATAGATTCTTTTCTTTTCTATTTATACGTTTTATTCGTTCAGAAGAAAGGCAAGCTAAGTCGAGACCCTCTCTCTCTAAAACTCTCTCTCCTCTCTGGCCGTGACGATGTCCGGCTAAGAGACTTCATATCTATGTTGAGTATCTAACTTCTCTCCTATATAAACCATGAAAGAGATGGCATCTATTTAAATATAAATGAACTTTATATATAGAGTTTTGACTTGGTGTCAAGATGGTTGGTACATTCTAATATAACACTGCTCTAATTGGCTTTGCCTTAGTGGCTTCGTCTAGCCAGCCGTGAACCTCAGCCCGATAATGGAGTTAAAAAGGGCATCTTCTTTCACGGTTAGAACTGCTAGACACATGAGCTCAATAAAAGTATGTATTATATTACGACAGACCCCTTGCTTGAGTAAAGGTTATAACCTTCCATACAGTCATTAAACTATATATAAAATTCAAGTATATTTCAATTCTTATATCCTTACTGATTGTGCGGATTACCGCCAATCTTTAAATATAAAGGTACTGAATTAGCTAGATTAAGAATTCTCAAATATGTTAAAATAAAAATCTTTAACTGGTGGAAACCTCGGTGAACATATAAAAGTCAGCAGAGGTGCGAAACAATTTCAGTTCCCGGTCAAACGGTGATTTCTGTTTTAGCTTAGTTGAGAAGGCCGTGCGGATTACCGCCCGCCACTTGATCCTGTTAAATGGTATCAGAGCGTAGGTACTTTCATGGTATATATAAGATAGATATGAATTATTCGACATAGATATGTTTCTGAAATATGGATTTAGGAGAAACTAGTATGAAAAATACTAGGTTGGAAGAGGTAGATATACCTCAAAACCTTGATTTGTTAAACAAATGGACTATTCCTAAAGTCCCTATTAGAACAATCTATGATTATGGATGGTTTGATAAACTCTCTTCTAAACAACTTGTTAAAACAACTGAGCAATCTTTAGCTTTAAATTCGTCTGAACAGACTATTCGTTTGTTAAACAAGCATGATTTAGATGTTTATAGCAACCAATATAATTATCTACATATTAACCCTTAAAGGGTTACCAGAGACATTTTTGGCTGCTCTCAGAGACGCCAGAAATCTGAATTTTAGACAGTCTCTGATGGGTTCTATTGAATCTACTGTTGCCTACGGCCCAATATATTTTAATACTCAACCCAATCTGTAATTATCTCTATCTGATGTTAATATACTTGATGCTATGACATTAAATGTGAAAACGCATGGTTATAATTATGCACCAGGTTCTGAACTTATATGTTTATCATATAGGATTTACTTTAAATTGCTATCTACGTTAAACCCTAGATGTAAATTATATGATACATCTGATTATACTATATTAGTGGAAACAAATTTTGCAAAGTCTAAGGTCACCACGAGGAGACCTATTAAGTGGGAAGAAATTAATTTTCCAACTACATGGACTTTGGATTCGGTTATATCCCCCAATCAGATAGCTAATGCTGTCAGTAATACTGAGTATTCTCATATTACTCAAAATCCGGATGGAAGGATTTGTATTCAGTTTGATGATAATAGTTTCACTTATAGTAGACAGTCATTTTCTAATAATAGACTGTTGCCTGCTATTATTTCTAATTATAATAGACATTCCTTTACCAATCGTAGACTGTTGCCTGATATTCAACATATTTCTCCTGTTGAAC
Organism: Nicotiana tabacum; assembly: GCF_000715075.1. NCBI lineage: Eukaryota > Viridiplantae > Streptophyta > Magnoliopsida > Solanales > Solanaceae > Nicotiana > Nicotiana tabacum. The sequence continues at coordinate 117,013,025 of NC_134098.1, read as the reverse complement.
CAGTCTATGGACCAGCTAGAAATCGTGCTGCATCTTTACACACAATTTCTACTAAAGTAGGTGATAAGCCAGTTGAAAGGGTTAAGATTAACCCCAAGACAAATATTGTTCAGGATAATGATAATATTTCTGATAAGGATATTCCTTCTGCGTCCCAGATGGATTTTGACCCAAATGATGTTTAAATAATTCCACACCAAATTGATTTTAGTCCAGGGTCACAAGCTAGAGGTTATATTCAAAAGGAATTTTTCAGTGCTAAATGGAACCGGTTTAAAACTTGGTTTTTTGATACTTATAGTAAAGAGGATTTAAACAATATTTCTCAAGAATTTTATGAAATTTCTGCTTTACATAATCAAATTATGTATTTTGTTCCTTGGTTTATAACCACATATTTACCACTTTTTATAAAAATTTTAGAAAGATCTTATAAAGACGGGAGTGACAATATTACTAAAGTTATTTACCCTCCTCAAGCACCTTTTGTTTTACCTAATAATACAGGTATTACTTTTACTGCATTTCAAAAATTTATTGATGAAGATGTTGCTGCAGTCAACATCGCAGAAATTAATAAATTAATTACTCAAAATAATTATTTGAGCTTATATGTTAAAGTTTTAGGACAACATATTAGTTTTCTTGATAAAAAACTTGATGATTTAACAGTTTTGATAAAAGAAATGAGTACTAGCAAGAAAATAACTGATATTGCCTCTACTTCAAGAAGCAAATCAGAATCTCAAATTGTCTTTACTCATATTCAAAGACCTCCTGAGATTCAGGACTTTAAATTTAAATCTTTTAATGATTTAGAAGAACTTCTTGATAAAAAGTTATCCGGTTTGAATATCAAACCCATTGATTTATCAAATAATTTTGCTGATAAATTAGATTCTACTTTTGACTATAAAAAGGATGTTTTGTCAGAGTTTAATAAACTTAGAAGTTACCCCAAAAAGAATAGTAAGTTTGCAGATAGCTGATACGCTGATAAACCCAGAATGCAAACTTATTATTACAATCGTCCAACTCCTCAAGATGTTTTAATAGAGGAACGTGATTGGAATCAGACTAATACGTCTTACAGAGATTCCAAAATTTACGAATGGAATCTTGATGGATTAACTGATAGACAATTGACTATTCTTGTACATAGAATGCTTATGTATGCAACTATCTGTAAAAGTGTGAAAAATACAGATAGAAATATTTGCAGAATGATTGTTGCAGGTTTTACTGGCCAACTTCCTGGTTGGTGGCACAATTTGTTTGACTATCGAAGAAAGAGCAATGGTTATTAATGCTCAAGCCACTGAAGAAGGAGTTGATAACTTAGGAATGGCCCTAGTGGCAAATAGAGAAGATGCTATTTATACTCTTATTCTTACTATATTAGAACACTTCAACGGTAGATTTACCAACCAGAATGAGACTGTCCGTACTCTCCTTAATGGCCTTAGATGTAAGACCTTAGGTGAGTTTAGATGGTATAAAGACACTTTTATGAGTAGAGTGATGGAACTACCAGAAAATAAGCTTGAACATTGGAAAGCTAAGTTTATAGATGGCCTTCCCTCTTTATTTGCTGAAAGAGTTAGAAAGATTTTAAGAGGTAGTTATGGTAAAATTCCATACAGAGACTATACCTATGGTAAGTTGATAGGAATTTGCACACAGGAAGGGTTAAACCTGTGCAATAAATTAAGATTGTCCAGACAGCTTAAAATGGATAAGCCCAAGGAAAGAAACCAATTAGGGGACTTTTGCACCCAGTTCGGTTTACCCGAGACTTCTACTCATAAGAAGAAGAAATATAAGTATCATAGATACCCCAACCAAGACAGTCCTTATAGGAGAAAGAGATCTAGATATAGATCTAAAGAAGAACGAGAAGCTAAGAAAGCCCATCGTAAGGCGACTAGATTTACCAAAAATAGGTCTAAGAGAGATCTAGCTGACATTAAGTGTTACAAGTGTGGTAAATTTGGCCATATAGCCACGAATTGTAAGCTTCAAAAGCTGAAAACCATAGGACTAGACGATGAGTTACGTGATAAGGTTTATGGTTTGTTATATACTTTTGGATCAGAATCTGATTATTATACTGAATCAGAATCCGAAGCTAAAATAGATTTAATTGATTTATCTAATAGTGATAAAAATGTTGATAATACTTATACAACATGCAAAGGTAATACATGTACTTGTGATGATGATGAATTTTATAAATTGCAATCACAGTTTCAAGATTTGAACATGAAAACTATTACATCTGATAATGTAATAGAACTTTTAAAAGAAGTTACTAATGAAAAACTTCGTGAAAAAATTATTAATTTTGCTGCTAGTTCAAGTTCTAATTCTAGTTCTAGTTTTGCAAAACCTTTTGAAAAAGAATTTGAATATTCTCCGCCTTATTCTTTTCTGGAGGTTAATAACCGTCTTTTAAATAAAAATGCAACTCCAGCAAGAGATTCTTCTTTCGATGATTTGAAGGTTGAAGTTGAAAACTTAAAACGAGAGATCAAATCTCTTAAACAGAATCAGATGATTTGTGATCATAGGATTACTCAGATTGAGAAAATTAATTCTCCTGCTGAGAAGTCTAATGATAAAAACAAAGGTATTTTTGAAAATGATATTGAAGAAAAACCTATTAGTTTTAATCCTAAACATGATATGTTTTTAGGAATGATGCAAATTATTACTGCTTATAAATGGTATATTAAATGTACTATTCTCATTGATAATAGTTTTTCTATTACAAACATTGCCATGATTGATAGTGGAGCAGATGTTAGCTGCATTAAAGAAGGTTTAATACCTACGAAATATTTTCAAAAACCTACTCACATGGTTAGATCTGCATCTAGACATGCTTTAGATATAAAGTATAAGCTTCCTAATACAGGTATTTGTCAGAATAAGGTCTGTATTCACACTTCTTTTTCTTGGTAAAAAACCAGTTATACCCTCCTATTATACTTGGAACACCGTTTATTAACGTCATTTATCCTTTTACTAGCATAGACTCGAAAGGTTTTACTGCTACTTATAAGGATAAAGAAAAAAGTTATACTTTTGTTACAGATCCAGTAACTAGAGATATTAATGCTTTAATTGATATGAAGCAGAAGCACGTTGATTCTTTGCAGTTAGAATTGTTTAGTATGAATATATTTGATACTTTGAATTCTACTAAAGTACAGAAAAAAATCAAATTGATTTCCGAGCAGATTGCTATTGATATTTGTGCTGAGCATCCTAGCGCTTTTTGGAATAGAAAAAAACATATTGTCACTTTGCCTTATGAAGATAATTTCTTTGAGGATGATATTCCTACTAAATCTCGACCTTGTCAAATGAACGCAGAATTGGTAGAATTCTGCAAGCAAGAGATTGATAGCTTGTTACAAAAGGGTTTGATAAAACACTCAGAGTCTCCTTGGTCTTGCACAACTTTTTATGTTAATAATGCAGTTGAAAAGGAACATGGTATTCCTAGATTAATCATTAATTATAAACCTTTGAATAAATATTTGAAGTGGATTAGGTATCCTATTCCCAATAAAAGAGATTTATTATCGAGATTATATGATGCCAATATATTTTCAAAATTCGATTTAAAATCTGGATATTGGCAGATTCAAATATTCAAAGAGCATACTTATAGAACCGCTTTTAATGTTCCATTTGGGCAATATGAATGGAATGTTATGCCTTTTGGTTTAAAAAATGCCCCTTCTGAATTCCAAAAAATTATGAATGATATTTTCAACCCATATCTAGACTTTATCATTGTTTATATCGATGATATTTTGGTATTTTTCAAAACACTTGAAATGCATATTAAGCATTTAGATATTTTTAAAAGAATTGTTATACAAAATGGTTTGGTTATCTCAAAACAAAAAATGAGTTTATTCCAAACTAACGTTCGATTTTTAGGATATTATATTTGTCAAGGAAAGATTACTCCTATTCAGAGATCGATCGATTTTGCTTCAAAATTTTCCGATGTTATTACTGACAGAACCCAGTTACAAAGATTTTTGGGAAGTTTAAATTATATATCGCCTTTTTATAAAGTTTGTCGCATGATTTAGCCCCCTTATATGATAGGCTAAAAAAGGATTATAAAAACCCTTGGACTGATAGTCATACTGCTTTAGTTAAAAATATTAAGCAACGTGTTAGATCTTTACCTTGCTTGACCCTTGCTAATCCTGCTTGACAAAAGATTATCGAGACAAATGCGTCTAATATTGGTTACGAAGGGATTTTGAAACAGATAAATCCCAATAATAAGCATGAATACCTGATTAGATTCTACTCTGGTAAATGGTCTGAAGCCCAGAGAAAATACGCTACTGTGGCACATGAAATGTTAACCATAGTAAAATGTGTTTTAAAATTTCAAGACGATTTATACAATCAAAAGTTTTTGATAAAAACTGATGCACAATCTGTTAAATATATGTTTAACAAAGACTTTAAACATGATGCCTCGAAAATGATATTTGCAAGATGGCAGGCTCAATTAGCCCATTTTGATTTTGAAATACAATATAAAAAGGGAATTGATAATTCTCTGCCAGATTTCTTATCTCGTGAATATTTACAGGATGGAACCCCCCTGGGGTAGAGGAAGAGGTAGAGGTTGGGGAAGATCATCCCCACAGTCCAGAGGAAGATCATCACCTTCAGGATCGTCATACGGATCCACATCAAACTCCCCAGTTATACAAATGGGAAGAAAAAGTTTAACCAATGAGAGGATATCTCTTAGAGAAGAAGCATCGATCGGACCATCCGTCCATCTGGAAGATATTCCAGAAGATAGTCCGTTATACGCACATTTGCAGGCATATTTGACTGCTCAAAAATAAAAAGATACTTCTGCTAAGCAAAGTGATACTTTTGCTTCCATTACAAAAGATGACAATGATGATATCAAGTCATATGAGAAAGTGTCTAAAAAAGAAATTATATTTCTTTTAGAAAATTCTGATATTCAGAGAAAAGAAGAGCCGTGGAAGATATTCCAAAGGTATTTAATAAATGGATTATATTATCCGGGTGAGTCATACGAAACCCGCTCCTATTATGAAACAATACTAACCAGTACTGGCAGTGCAGATTTTCAGCACTTTTCTGGGTATAGCACAGACAAGAACGTTTATAACTTCTCGAAGATTAGAATTAAACATATTATATCTGTTGAAGACTGGGTATATCCACAATGAAAGAAAGGCAAATAAGCCTTAACAAATCTAGAATGAATTTTACCTATTGGGATTATATCCAAGCATTTGATAAAGTGTTATACTACAATAATGATCGACACAAACATACTTGATTTATTAAAGTATGTGCAAAGATATTTGCAGAGGCTGTTCCTAATTGGTTTTTGAACTGGTGGTCATACCACGGTCCGACAGTAAAAATTTTACCAGATCCATTTCTTAGGTTATACAAAGAATGGATAAAAATTTCCCCTTTTATAAACAACTTATATCACACGGATCATATCTGTTACCCAGATAAAATTAACCAGATTTATTTCTTTCTGGAATTATCTATTCCTTGGATTCACAAATGGACTTCAGAAGTCAAATTCACCGAAGAACAAGTCCCATGCTTATACAGGACTTTTTACAACAATTTTTGGGATAAACTGATGAAGAAGGATCCCAAAACAAAGACATTATATGGTCAAGAACTCTTGAATTCAATTGAAATAAAAATTCAAGAATATTCCAGTAAACCTCAGAAAGAGGTAATTGATGACAACTCAGTGAGGCATATTGCCAGAAGGATTTCCTTTCAAGAAGGAGATAAAGCAGAAATGATTAACAACTACTTGGAAGAAGTCAAAAGAAATTTACTTCATTCCATTAATCAATATGAGAAATCAGACACTTCTATGCAGAGTGAAACCAGCAACGATGATATCGCTGAAGATTCTCAACCCTTTGAATCAGAAAAAATACTTTCTGATGAAGATTTGCGGAATGCGGAAGAATTCATCCGCAAAATGAAAGAAACAGACACGAGACCAGCACAGTGAAATAGCTGGACCCTACAAAAACAGTGAAGTCGCCGGACCCACAGCACAGTGAAGCCGCCGGACCCCACTCAAACAGTAGATACACTGTTCATCAACAGTAGATACACTATTTCAACAATAGAAACACTGTAACAGGGACCCACGGGACCTATTTTTTACTGTTCATAGATTCTTTTCTTTTCTATTTATACGTTTCATTCGTTCAGAAGAAAGGCAAGCAAAGTCGAGACCCTCTCTCTCTAAAACTCTCTCTCTCTCTCTCTCTCTCTCTCTCTCTAAAGTTGTAAGTAAGAGTTTATAGCTGGTAGCTTGTAATAGAAGAACAAAGTAAATAAAGAGTTTTCAGTTCTACATCTTCAGGCCTTGCATCCCGGCCAAAAGGTACTGATTTCTTTCTTAATTAGTTTTTCTTCTAGTCTCTCCTCTCTGGCCGTGACGATGTCCGGCTAAGAGACTTCATATCTATGTTGAGTATCTAACTTCTCTCCTATATAAACCATGAAAGAGACGGCATCTATTTAAATATAAATGAACTTTATATATAGAGTTTTGACTTGGTGTCAAGATGGTTGGTACAGTCTAATATAACACTGCTCTTATTGGCTTTGCCTTAGTGGCTTCGTCTAGCCAGCCGTGAACCTCAGCCCGATAATGGAGTTAAAAAGGGCATCTTCTTTCACGGTTAGAACTGCTAGACACATGGGCTCAATAAAAGTATGTATTATATTAAGACAGACCCCTTGCTTGAGTAAAGGTTATAACCTTCCATACAGTCATTAAACTATATATAAAATTCAAGTATATTTCAATTCTTATATCCTTACTGATTGTGCGGATTACCGCCAATCTTTAAATATAAGGGTACTGAATTAGCTAGATTAAGAATTCTCAAATATGTTAAAATAGAAATCTTTAACTGGTGAAAACCTTCCAGGCATATAAAAGCCAGATGTGAGGTGTGAAACAAGTCCAGTTCCCGGTCAAACGGTGATTTCTATTTTAGTTTAATTGAGAAGGCATGGCGGATTACTTTCAAGGTATATATAAGATAGATATGAAATATTCGACATAGATATGTTTCTGAAATATGGATTTAGGAGAAACTAGTATGAAAAATACTAGGTTGGAAGAGGTAGATATACCTCAAAACCTTGATTTGTTAAACAAATGGACTATTCCTAAAGTCCCTATTAGAACAATCTATGATTATGGATGGTTTGATAAACTCTCTTCTAAACAACTTGTTAAAACAACTGAGCAATCTTTAGCTTTAAATTCGTCTGAACAGACTATTCGTTTGTTAAACAAGCATGATGTAGATGTTTATAGAAACCAATATAATTATCTGCATATTGGTATGGTTCAAATTGCTTTTAAGCCATTAACCCTTAAAGGGTTACCAGAGACTTTTTGGCTGCTCTCAGAGACGCCAGAAATCTGAATTTTAGACAGTCTCTGATGGGTTCTATTGAATCTACTGTTGCCTACGGCCCAGTATATTTTAATACTCAACCCAATCTGCAATTATCTCTATTTGATGTTAATATACTTAATGCTTTGACATTAAATGTGAAAACACATGGTTATAATTATGCACCTGGTTCTGAACTTATATGTTTATCATATAGGATTTACTTTAAATTGCTATCTACGTTAAACCCTAGATGTAAATTATATGATACATCTGATCAGACTATATTAGTGGAAACGAATTTTGCAAAGTCTAAGATCACCACGAGGAGACCTATTAAGTGGGAAGAAATTAATTTTCCAACTACATGGACTTTGGATTCGGTTATATCCCCCAATCAGATAGCTAATGCTGTCAGTAATACTGAGTATTCTCATATTACTCAAAATCCGGATGGAAGGATTTGTATTCAGTTTGATGATAATAGTTCCACTTATAGTAGACAGTCATTTTCCAATAATAGACAGTTGCCTGCTATTAGTTCTAATTATAATACACATTCCTTTACCAATCGTAGACTGTTGCCTGATATTCAACATATTTCTCCTGTTGAACCAGTCTATGGACCAGCCAGAAATCGTGCTGCATCTTTACACACAATTTCTACTAAAGTAGGTGATAAGCCAGTTGAAAGGGTTAAGATTAACCCCAAGACAAATATTGTTCAGGATAATGATAATATTTCTGATAAGGATATTCCTTCTGCGTCCGAGATGGATTTTGACCCAAATGATGTTTAAATAATTCCACACCAAATTGATTTTAGTCTAGGGTCACAAGCTAGAGGTTATATTCAAAAGGAATTTTTCAGTGATAAATGGAACCGGTTTAAAACTTGGTTTTTTGATACTTATAGTAAAGAGGATTTAAACAATATTTCTCAAGAATTTTATGAAATTTCTGCTTTACATAATCAAATTATGTATTTTGTTCCTTGGTTTATAACCACATATTTACCACTTTTTATAAAAGTTTTAGAAAGATCTTATAAAGACGGGAGTGGCAATATTACTAAAGTTATTTACCCTCCTCAAGCACCTTTTGTTTTACCTAATAATACAGGTATTACTTTTACTGTATTTCAAAAATTTATTGATGAAGATGTTGCTGCAGTCAGCATCGCAGAAATTAATAAATTAATTACTCAAAATAATTATTTGAGCTTATATGTTAAAGTTTTAGGAGAACATATTAGTTTTCTTGATAAAAAACTTGATGATTTAACAGTTTTGATAAAAGAAATGAGTACTAGCAAGAAAATAACTGATATTGCCTCTACTTCAGGAAGCAAATCAGAATCTCAAATTGTCTTTACTCATATTCAAAGACCTCCTGAGATTCAGGATTTTAAATTTAAATCTTTTAATGATTTAGAAGAACTTCTTGATAAAAAGTTATTCGGTTTGATTATCAAACCCATTGATTTATCAAATAATTTTGCTGATAAATTAGATTCTACTTTTGACTATAAAAAGGATGTTTTGTGAGAGTTTAATAAACTCAGAAGTTACCCCAAAAAGAATAGTAAGTTTAGATAGCTGATATGCTGATAAACCCAGAATGCAAACTTATTATTACAATCGTCCAACTCCTCAAGATGTTTTAATAGAGGAATGTGATTGGAATCAGACTAATACGTCTTACAGTGGTTCCGAAATTTACGAATGGAATCTTGATGGATTAACTGATAGACAATTGACTATTCTTGTACATAGAATGCTTATGTATGCAACTATCTGTAAAAGTGTGAAAAATACAGATAGAAATATTTGCAGAATGATTGTTGCAGGTTTTACTGGCCAACTTCGTGGTTGGTGGGATAATTATTTGACTATCGAAGAAAGATCAATGGTTATTAATGCTCAAGCCACTGAAGAAGGAGTTGATAACTTAGGAATGGCCCTAGTGACAAATAGAGAAGATGTTGTTTATACTCTTATTCTTACTATATTAGAACACTTCAATGGTAGATTTACCAACCAGAATGAGACTGTCCGTACTCTCCTTAATGGCCTTAGATGTAAGACCTTAGGTGAGTTTAGATGGTATAAAGACACTTTTATGAGTAGAGTGATGGAACTACCAGAAAATAAGCTTGAACATTGGAAAGCTAAGTTTATAGATGGCTTTCCCTCTTTATTTGATGAAAGAGTTAGAAAGATTTTAAGAGGTAGTTATGGTGAAATTCCATACAGAGACTATACCTATGGTAAGTTGATAGTAATTTGTACAAAGGAAGGGTTAAACTTGTGCAATGAATTAAGATTGTCCAGACAGCTTAAAATGGATAAGCTCAAGGAAAGAAACCAATTAGGGGACTTTTGCACCCAGTTCGGTTTACCCGAGACTTCTACTCATAAGAAGAAGAAACATAAGTATCATAGATACCCCAACCAAGACAGTCCTTATAGGAGAAAGAGATCTAGATATAGATCCAAAGAAGAACGAGAAGCTAAGAAAGCCCATCGTAAGGCTACTAGATTTACCAAAAATAGGTCTAAGAGAGATCTAGCTGACATTAAGTGTTACAAGTGTGGTAAATTTGGCCATATAGCCCCGAATTGTAAGCTTCAAAAACTGAAAACCTTAGGACTAGATGATGAGTTACGTGATAAGGTTTATGGTTTGTTATATACTTCTGGATCAGAATCTGATTATTATTCTGAATCAGAATCCGAAGCTGAAATAGATTTAATTGATTTATCTGATAGTGATAAAACTGTTGATAATACTTGTACAACATACAAAGGTAATACATGTACTTGTGATGATAATGAATTTTATAAATTGCAATCATAGTTTCAAGATTTGAACATGAAAACTGTTACATCTGATAATGTAATAGAACTTTTAAAAGAAGTTACTGATGAAAAACTTCGTGAAAAAATTATTAATTTGGCTGCTAGTTCAAGTTCTAATTCTAGTTCTAGTTTTGCAAAACCTTTTGAAAAAGAATTTGAATATTCCCCGCCTTATTCTTTACTGGAGGTTAATAACCGTCTTTTAAATAAAAATGCAACTCTAGCAAGAGATTCTTCTTTCGATGATTTGAAGGTTGAAGTTGAAAACTTGAAACGAGAGATCAAATCTCTTAAACAGAATCAGATGATTTGTGATCATAGGATTACTCAGATTGAGAAAATTAATTCTCCAGCTGAGAAATCTAATGATAAAAACAAAGGTATTTTTGAAAATGATATTGAAGAAAAACCTATTAGTTTTAATCCTAAACATGATATGTTTTTAGGAATGATGCAAATTATTACTGCTCATAAATGGTATATTAAATGTACTATTCTCATTGATAATAATTTTTCTATTACAACATTTCCATGATTGATAGTGGAGCAGATGTTAGCTGCATTCAAGAAGGTTTAATACCTACGAAATATTTTCAAAAAACTACTCACATGGTTAGATCTGCATCGGGGCATGCTTTAGATATAAAGTATAAGCTTCCTAATACGGGTATTTGTCAGAATAAAGTCTGTATTCCTCACTTCTTTTTCTTGGTAAAAACCAGTTATACCCTCCTATTATACTTCGAACACCGTTTATTAACGTCATTTATCCTTTTACTAGCATAGACTCGAAAGGTTTTACTGCTACTTATAAGGATAAAGAAATAAGTTATACTTTTATTGCAGATCCAGTAACTAGAGATATTAATGCTTTAATTGATATGAAGCAGAAACATGTTGATTCTTTGCAGTTAGAATTGTTTAGTATGAATATATTTGATACTTTGAATTCTACTAAAGTACAGGAAAAAATCAAATTGATTTCCGAGCAGATTGCTATTGATATTTGTGCTGAGCATCCTAGCGCTTTTTAGAATAGAAAAAAGCATATTGTCACTTTGCCTTATGAAGATAATTTCTCTAAAGATGATATTCCTACTAAATCTCGACCTTGTCAAATGAACTCAGAATTAGTAGAATTCTGCAAGCAAGAGATTGATAGCTTATTACAAAAGGGTTTGATAAAACACTCAAAGTCTCCTTGGTCTTACACAACTTTTTATGTTAATAATGCAGCTGAAAAGGAACGTGGTATTCTTAGATTAATCATTAATTATAAACCTTTGAATAAATATTTGAAGTGGATTAGGTATCCTATTCCCAATAAAAGAGATTTATTATCGAGATTATATGATGCCAATATATTTTCAAAATTCGATTTAAAATCTGGATATTAGCAGATTCAAATATTCAGAGAGCATACTTATATAACTGCTTTTAATGTTCCATTTGGGCAATATGAATGAAATGTTACGCCTTTTGGTTTGAAAAATGCCCCTTCTGAATTCCTAAAAATTATGAATGATATTTTCAACCCATATCTAGACTTTATCATTGTTTATATCGATGATATTTTGGTATTTTCCAAAACACTTGAAATGCATATTAAGCATTTAGATATTTTAAAAGAATTGTTATACAAAATGGTTTGGTTATCTCAAAACAAAAAATGAGTTTATTCCAAACTAACGTTCGATTTTTAGGACATTATATTTGTCAAGGAAAGATTACTCCTATTTAGAGATCGATCGATTTTGCTTCAAAATTTTCTGATGTTATTACTGATAGAACCCAGTTACAAAGATTTTTGGGAAGTTTAAATTATATATCGCCTTTTTATAAAGATTTGTCGCGTGATTTAGCCCCCTTATATGATAGGCTAAAAAAGGATTATAAAAACCCTTGGACTGATAGTCATACTGCTTTAGTTAAAAATATTAAGCAACGTGTTAGATCTTTACCTTGCTTGAACCTTACTAATCCTGTTTGGCAAAAGATTATCGAGACAAATGCGTCTAATATTGGTTACGGAGGGATTTTGAAACAGATAAATCCCAATAATAAACATGAATACCTAATTAGATTCTACTCTGGTAAATGGTCTGAAGCCCAGAGAAAATATGCTACTGTGGCACATGAAATGTTAACCATAGTAAAATGTGTTTTAAAATTTCAAGACGATTTATACAATCAAAAGTTTTTGATAAAAACTGACGCACAATCTGTTAAATATATGTTTAACAAAGACTTTAAACATGATGCCTCGAAAATGATATTTGCAAGATGGCAGGCTCAATTAGCCCCTTTTGATTTTGAAATACAATATAAAAAAGGAATTGATAATTCTCTGCCAGATTTCTTATCTCGTAAATATTTACAGGATGGAACCCCCCTGGGATAGGGGAAGAGGTAGAGGTTGGGAAAGATCATCCCCACAGTCCAGAGGAAGATCATCACCTTCAGGATCGTCATACGGATCCACATCAAACTCCCCAGTTATACAAATGGGAAGAAAAAGTTTAACCAATGAGAGGATATCTCTCAGAGAAGAAGCATCGATCGGACCATCCGTCCATCTGGAAGATATTCCAGAAGATAGTCTGTTATACGCACATTTGCAGGCATATTTGACTGCTCAAAAACAGAAAAATACTTCTGCTAAGCAAAGTGATACTTTTGCTTCCATTACAAAAGATGACAATGATGATATCAAGTCATACGAGAAAGTGTCTAAAAAAAAAATTATATTTCTTTTAGAAAATTCTGATATTCAGAGAAAAGAAGAGCCATGGAAGATATTCCAAAGGTATTTAATAAATGGATTATATTATCCGGGTGAGTCATATAAAACCCGCTCCTATTCTGAAACAATACTAACCAGTACTGGCAGTGCAGATTTTCAGCACTTTTCTGGGTATAGCACAGATGAGAACGTTTATAACTTCTCGAAGATTATAATTAAACAGATTATATCTGTTGAAGACTGGGGTATATCCACAATGAAAGAAAGGCAGATAAGCCTTAACAAATCTAGAATGAATTTTACCTATTGGGATTATATCCAAGCATTTGATAAAGTGTTATACTACAATAATGATCGACACAAACATACTTGGTTTATTAAAGTATGTGCAAAGATATTTGCAGAGGCTGTTCCTAATTGGTTTTTGAACTGGTGGTCATACCACGGTCCGACAGTAAAAATTTTACCAGATCCATTTCTTAGGTTATACAAAGAATGGATAAAAATTTTCCCTTTTATAAACAACTTATATCACACGGATCATATCTGTTACCCAGATAAAATTAACCAGATTTATTTCTTTCTGGAATTCTCTATTCCCTGGATTCACAAATGGACTCCAGAAGTCGGATTCACCGAAGAACAAGTCCCATGCTTATACAGGACTTTTTATAATAATTTTTGGGATAAACTGATGAAGAAGGATCCCAAAATAAAGACATTATAAGTCAAGAACTCTTGGATTCAATTGAAATAAAAATTCAAGAATATTCCAGTAAACCTCAGAAAGAGGTAATTGATGACAACTCAGTGAGGCATATTGCCAGAAGGATTTCCTTTCAAGAAGGAGATAAAGCAGAAATGATTAACAACTACTTGGAAGAAGTCAAAAGAAATTTACTTCATTCCACTAATCAATATGAGAAGTCAGACACTTCTATGCAGAGTGAAACCAGCAATGATGATATCGCTGAAGATTCTCAACCCTTTGAATCAGAAAAAAATACTGTCTGATGAAGATTTGCAGTATGCGGAAGAATTCATCCGCAAAATGAAAGAAGCAGACAAGAGACCAGCACAGTGAAATAGCTGGACCCTACAAAAACAGTGAAGCCCCCGGACCCACAGCACCGTGAAGTCGCCGGACCCCACTCAAACAGTAGATACACTGTTCATCAACAGTAGATACACTGTTTCAACAGTAGAAACACTGTAACAGGGACCCACGGGACCCATTTTTTACTGTTCATAGATTCTTTTCTTTTCTATTTATACGTTTCATTCGTTCAGAAGAAAGGCAAGCAAAGTCAAGACCCTCTCTCTCTAAAACTTTCTCTCTCTCTCTCTCTCTCTCTAAAGTTGTAAGTAAGAGTTTATAGCTGGTAGCTTGTAATAGAAGAACAAAGTAAATAAAGAGTTTTCAGTTCTTCATCTTTAGGCCTTGCATCCTGGCCAAAAGGTACTGATTTCTTTCTTAATTAGTTTTTCTTCTAGTCTCTCCTCTCTGGCCGTGACGATGTCCGGCTAAGAGACTTCATATCTATGTTGAGTATCTAACTTCTCTCCTATATAAACCATGAAAGAGACGACATCTATTTAAATATAAATGAACTTTATATATAGAGTTTTGACTTGGTGTCAAGATGGTTGGTACAGTCTAATATAACACTGCTCTTCTTGGCTTTGCCTTAGTGGCTTCGTCTAGCCAGCCGTGAACCTCAGCCCGATAATGGAGTTAAAAAGGGCATCTTCTTTCACGGTTAGAACTGCTTGACACATGGGCTCAATAAAAGTATGTATTATATTACGACAGACCCCTTGCTTGAGTAAAGGTTATAACCTTCCATACAGTCATTAAATTATATATAAAATTCAAGTATATTTCAATTCTTATATCCTTATTGATTGTGCGGATTACCGCCAATCTTTAAATATAAGGGTAATGAATTAGCTAGATTAAGAATTCTCAAATATGTTAAAATAGAAATCTTTAACTGGTGGAAACCTCGGTGAACATATAAAAGTCAGCAGAGGTGCGAAACAATTCCAGTTCCCGGTCAAACGTTGATTTCTGTTTTAGCTTAGTTGAGAAGGCCGTGCAGATTACCGCCCGCCACTTGATCCTGTTAAAATAAAAATCTTTAACTGGTAGAAACCTCGGTGGACATATAAAAGTCAGTAGAGGTGCGAAACAATTCCAGTTCCCGGTCAAACGGTGATTTCTATTTTAGCTTAGTTGAGAAGGCCGTGCGGATTACCGCCCGCCACTTGAGTAAACGGTGATTGTCCCACCAACCACAAAGTTTGCCAGTAAAACCTGCAACAATTATTCTGCAAATATTTCTATCTGTATTTTTCACACTTTTACAGATAGTTGCATACATAAGCATTCTATGTACAAGAATAGTCAATTGTCTATCAGTTAATCCATCAAGATTTCATTCGTAAATTTCGAAACCACTGTAAGACATATTAGTCTGATTCCAATCACGTTCCTCTATTAAAACATTTTGAGGAGTTGGACGATTGTAATAATAAGTTTGCA
Source organism: Nicotiana tabacum (assembly GCF_000715075.1). Classification (NCBI taxonomy): domain Eukaryota; kingdom Viridiplantae; phylum Streptophyta; class Magnoliopsida; order Solanales; family Solanaceae; genus Nicotiana; species Nicotiana tabacum. The sequence continues at coordinate 116,997,389 of NC_134098.1, read as the reverse complement.
TTCTGGGTTTATCAGCATATCTGCTATCTGCAAACTTACTATTCTTTTTGGGGTAACTTCTGAGTTTATTAAACTCTCACAAAATATCCTTTTTATAGTCAAAAGTAGAATCTAATTTATCAGCAAAATTATTTGATAAATCAATGGGTTTGATATTCAAACCGGATAACTTTTTATCAAGAAGTTCTTCTAAATCATTAAAAGATTTAAATTTAAAATCCTGAATCTCAGGAGGTCTTTGAATATGAGTAAAGACAATTTGAGATTCTGATTTGCTTCCTGAAGTAGAGGCAATATCAGTTATTTTCTTGCTAGTACTCATTTCTTTTATCAAAACTGTTAAATCATCAAGTTTTTTATCAAGAAAACTAATATGTTCTCCTAAAACTTTAACATATAAGCTCAAATAATTATTTTGAGAAATTAATTTATTAATTTCTGCGATGCTGACTGCAGCAACATCTTCATCAATAAATTTTTGAAATGCAGTAAAAGTAATACCTGTATTATTAGGTAAAACAAAAGGTGCTTGAGGAGGGAAAATAGCTTTAGTAATATTGTCACTTCCGTCTTTATAAGATCTTTCTAAAACTTTTATAAAAAGTGATAAATATGTGGTTATAAACCAAGGAACAAAATACATAATTTGATTATTTAAAGCACAAGTTTCATAAAATTCTTGAGAAATATTGTTTAAATCCTCTTTACTATAAGTATCAAAAAACCAAGTTTTAAACCGGTTTCATTTATCACTGAAAAATTCCTTTTGAATATAACCTCTAGCTTGTGACCCTGGACTAAAATCAATTTGGTGTGGAATCATTTAAACATCATTTGGGTCAAAATCCATCTCGGACGCAGAAGGAATATCCTTATCAGAAATATTATCATTATCCTGAACAATATTTGTCTTGGGGTTAATCTTCACCCTTTCAACTGGCTTATCACCTACTTTAGTAGAAATTGTGTGTAAAGATGCAGTACGATTTCTAGCTGGTCCATAGACTGGTTCAACAGGAGAAATATATTGAATATCAGGCAACAGTCTACGATTGGTAAAGGAATGTCTATTATAATTAGAACTAATAGCAGGCAATAGTCTATTATTGGAAAATGACTGTCTACTATAAGTGGAACTATTATCATCAAACTGAATGCAAATCCTTCCATCCGAATTTTGAGTAATATGAGAATACTCAGTATTACTGACAGCATTAGTTATCTGATTGGGGGATATAACCGAATCCAAAGTCCATGAAGTTGGAAAATTAATTTCTTCCCACTTAATAGGTCTCCTCGTGGTGACCTTAGACTTTGCAAAATTCGTTTTCACTAATATAGTCTGATCAGATGTATCATATAATTTACATCTAGGGTTTAACGTAGATAGCAATTTAAAGTAAATCCTATATGATAAACATATAAGTTCAGAACCAGGTGCATAATTATAACCATGCGTTTTCACATTTAATGTCAAAGCATTAAGTATATTAACATCAGATAGAGATAATTGCAGATTGGGTTGAGTATTAAAATATACTGGGTCGTAGGCAACAGTAGATTCAATAGAACCCATCAGAGACTGTCTAAAATTCAGATTTCTGGCGTCTCTGAGAGCAGCCAAAAACGTCTCTGGTAACCCTTTAAGGGTTAATGGCTTAAAAGCAATTTGAACCATACCAATATGTAGATAATTATATTGGTTTCTATAAACATCTACATCATGCTTATTTAACAAACGAATAGTCTGTTCAGACGAATTTAAAGCTAAAGATTGCTCAGTTGTTTTAACAAGTTGTTTAGAAGAGAGTTTATCAAACCATCCATAATCATAGATTGTTCTAATCGGGACTTTAGGAATAGTCCATTTGTTTAACAAATCAAGGTTTTGAGGTATATCTACCTCTTCCAACCTAGTATTTTTCATACTAATTTCTCCTAAATCCATATTTCAGAAACATATCTATGTCGAATATTTCATATCTATCTTATATATACCATGAAAGTACCTATATATAACTTATCGAATATATCTTATTATATATATATATATATATATATATATATATATATATATATATATATATATATATATATATATATATATATATTATACATTTAATATATATACTATACTATACTATACTATACTATATATACATCTTATATATAGTATATAAGATGTATATATAGCTTTTATATATATATATATATATACTATATATACATCTTATATCGATATACTATATATAAATCTTATATACTATATATATTCGATATTAAATATTAAATATTAAAATTTAGGTCACAATTCTATAATAAAATTTACAAAGCATTGTCTTAGATATTTTTTTTAACATCCTTTTGTCTCTAATATCTATTTAATTTTTTTTTTTTATAAAAAAAATATGTTGGGCCCACTTAGCCCACGGGCCAGGACCGTTTAACCCGGGACCAAACGGCCCCGGTTCCGGTCCCTACAAAAAGCCCATTTAGGCCCGGGCCCGTTTGGCCTGTTTAATTTGGGACCGGCCCGGGACTGTTTGGACCGGCCCACTTGGCCCGTTTAGGCCTGGGACCGGCCCACTTGTCAGCCCTAATTATTTTGTGGTTTTTGTTGTTGTTACAGATCTATCCGAGGGTCTCCCGGAAATAGCCTCTGGTGGGATTCTACTGGGTTGTTGTTATATATATATATAGAGAGAAAACTATTTTCAAAAGAATAACATGTTGCTTCTTAATCAGTTAGTTTTGTCTGTACAAACTTAATGTTTTTTTTTAAAAAAAAAAAAGAAGACAAAATGATTTCAAGATTCTCATAAGAAAAATTGAAAAGTGAAAAGAAACAGAGTTACAGCATATAATCCCACACTAAAGATACTCCAAGCTTTCTGAATATTTGTAAACGAGAGTTATTTTGAAGCAGAAATTAAGTGAGCAGTTTTCTCTATAATGCTTCACACCTACATATATAATCGAACTCCATTTTGCATCACAGTCTTTAATAATGACTGCTTTCCTGTTAATAAATAAGTAAAATAGGTTCAAGTCTATATATGTTGATATAAGTCAATTGAAAAGATATTACTAAAAGGAATAGCAGTTTACTACTGAAAATTCCTGATCTATCAAGGCATACGTTTGAGGCCAGGTCTACAAGATTTAATCAATGGTGTCTTTTTTATGATAACTTGGGTGAAGCCTTTAATTAGCTGATCGGTGAACAAGACTTGTGGCTATATAGTAAACTAAGAGAGGAGTTTAACTTAAATGAAACCTTTAATTTAGCTGATTTGTCCCTTTTTGTATGATATTCTTTATTGAGATAAAAAGGGCAGCCCGATACATTAAGCTCCCGCTATGCGCGGGGTCCGGGAAAGGGCCGGACAACAAGGGTCTATTCTTTATTGAGACGTCTCAAGATATTTGGTGTTATTTAATTACTAATTATATTCAGCATTTACAAGAACTGAAATATCATTTAACCAACGAGGCAACTTACCGCTGGGGTCTCTTTTGGGACAATTGTTTAGTATGGACTTGTGGCGGTTTGCCGTATTCTTATAGTTGGTTTGAAACTCTATATAAATGATAGTATGTCTTTTAACAAGTTGCATTTGCTATTAGACAAAGATGAGAAAGAGAGAGATGGAGAGAATATTGACACTCATTTCTTTGTTTCTTCTCTATGTTGCCCTGGCAGTTCAAGTGGTTTCTTTTTCCTTTGGGCATTCACTTTGCTCTTCACATGATTCCATTGCACTTCTACAGTTTAAGCATTCACTTGCCGTGGCGGACTATCCACTTTTAAATTATTATGACTTCTTTTGCCCATATTCTTATCCTAAGACGACGTCTTGGAATAGGAGTAGTATGGATTGTTGTAGGTGGGATGGAGTTACCTGTGATAGATTCACTGGTCATGTGATTGGTTTGGACTTGAGTTGTAGCAAACTTGAAGGAACTATCCATCCCAATAGTAGCCTTTTCCAGCTTCGTCATCTTCAAACGCTCGATCTTTCCCTTAACAACTTTTCGTTATCTCATATTCCACGGGGCATAGGTCAGTTGGTCAGTTTGATGCATCTCAACCTTTCTTATAGTATGTTCGAAGGAGGGATTCCATTAGAAATCTCACACCTGTCCAATTTGGTTTCGCTTGATCTTTCTTATCTCTTCTCTCTCCAGTTTAGCCAGGAAGGATTCAACATGCTCTTTCGAAACTTAACCAAATTAGAGGTACTTTCTCTTTCTTTTGTAAACATCTCATCCAAGATTCCCATGAATGTATCATCCTCTTCTTCTTTGAGATATCTAGATCTTGGAAAAACTGGCTTGCATGGCAACTTGCCAAAAAGCATTTTCCTTCTACCCAATTTGGAAACTCTCAGATTGTCAGGAAATCTTGATCTCACTGTTTCTTTCCCCAAGTTTAACTGGAGCAGTAGCCATACACTAACTGAGCTAGATCTCTCTCGCAATAATATTTCTGGAGGACTACCTGGTACACTTGGAAGTCTCAAAGCCTTAAAACTTATGAAGCTTCATTGGTGCAACCTCGTCGGACCTATTCCCGAATCCATCAGGAACCTTTCACAAATCACTGAACTGGATCTTTCATACAACCATTTGGAGAGCAAAATTCCTGATGCTTTTTCCGACTTGCAAAAGCTTACATTCTTAGCACTGGATGGCAACACCTTCTCTGGCCTGTTCCCATCTTCCCTTGTCAACTTGACAAAGCTTGAAGATTTGAGATTGAGTAACAATTCACTCAATGGTCCACTTCCTTTAACTGCTAACGGGCTTCAAAATCTATATCGACTAGTTTTGTCTAATAACTCACTCAACGGCTCAATCCCGTCTTGGATGCTTAGTCTTCCTTCATTGACTGAGTTACATCTGGAGAGCAATCATCTCAGTGGACCACTTCCTGAGTTTAAGCCCAACTCTATAGAATGGCTTGATTTGTCTCAAAATCAACTCTGTGGTTCCATTCCTCAATCGCTTAGAAATCTTGTGAACCTAAGCGATCTTAATCTTGGACAAAATAAGTTGGTCGGGGAGGTTGGAGCAGAAATGTTTTCAAGCATGACAAACCTCCGATATCTTGATCTTTCATCAAATAATTTGAGTGGTGAGGTAGGAGCAGAAATGTTTTTCAGCGTGACAGACCTCATCCGTCTTGATCTTTCTCATAGTGGTTTATCATGGAGTAGCAGTAAGGACAACATCACCATTCTTGCACTTTCGTATTTAAGTTTAGGCTCTTGTCGTGTGAAAGATTTTCCAAATTTCTTCTTGAACTCGACGAGCTTAAAGTACTTGGATCTCTCGGAGAACGAAATTCACGGCCACTTCCCGAAATGGTTTGATGGTCTGAGTTCAATGAGATTCCTTAACCTCTCTCACAACTACCTTACAAGCTTAGACCATCTACCTTGGCAGACAATGACAGTTGTTGATCTTCAGTCAAACTCACTCACTGGACCTCTGCCGTCCTCCCTTTGCACATCAACTTACCTTTCATTTCTGGATTTGTCTTATAACAATCTGAGTGCTGAAATCCCCAATTGTTTGTTGACTTCTTTCTATCTGACGGTCCTAGACTTACGAGCAAACAACTTTTATGGTCCCATTCCAAACAAATTCTCGAACTTTTGTGGGCTAGTTCATATTAGTTTGAGCAAAAATCAGTTGGAAGGTCCAATTCCAAGATCGCTAGTCAACTGTGCATCCTTAAAAGTCCTTGATTTGGGATACAACAAAATCCACGATCCATTTCCCACTTGGCTGGAAACCTTGCAAGAGTTAGAGGTTCTCATATTGAAATCTAATAGATTTTATGGATCAATCGTTGCTATCCAAACAAAATCGCCATTTCCAAATCTGAGGATCTTTGACCTCTCTGGAAATTCTCTTACTGGCCCTTTACCTACCCGGCTTCTAAAAGGTTTCAAAGCTATGGTAAACATGGATACACACAAATCAAAATTGGAATATTTTGAGGAAGATATTGGTTATGTTAATCGCGCAAAGCATGCGGAAATTCTTGAGTATCGGAGTCCTCCTAGTGCTGGTGCTAGTGATGCAACATATGAGGAATCAGTGGATTTAGTGATGAAAAATCAAGAGACTAAATTCAGAAAGATCTTGAAGATATTCACAACAGTTGATTTATCAATGAACAAGTTCGAGGGAGAAATCCCAAAGTCCATTGGGAACTTGAATTCACTTCTGCTGCTGAATTTATCTCACAACAACCTCACTGGACATATTCCTGTTGAAATGAAGAAGATGGGCACACTTGAAGCTTTGGACCTTTCATTTAACCAGCTTACTGGAAAAATTCCAGAGGAATTGACAAGTCTAACATTTCTTGCGGTTTTAAATCTGTCGCACAACCATCTTGTTGGACCTATTCCTCATAGTAATCAGTTCAATACATTTCCAAATGATTCATATTTTGGAAACAGTGATTTGTGTGGGTTTCCATTGTCAACTGAATGTGGGCATCGTAAGAGTGCATCAGTACCAGGATTATTGGTTGAACAAGAAGAAGATGAGCCGAGTTTTCTTAGTGAAATGACTTGGAAATCTGTCTTAATTGGGTATGGTTGTGGCTTGATATTTGGATTTACCGTCCTGTATCTCATATACTGTTTTGAAAGGCCAAGATGGTTCGTAGACTTTTTTGCAACTATCACTCATGAACTGACATACAGAACAAAGAGGAGAGGTCAAAGACGTAGGAACTTTCACAGAAGAAGACACTAAAATCTATGAGGTAATATTTTAAAATCAGGTTACTGTTCCTAATTCATTCTTGTTCTTGTTTGCATAATCAAGTATACAAATGATGTTCTTATTCTAGTAGTAGGAATTCAATTTCATGAGAAAAAAGAAAAAGCGATTAGGAGGTAAAGAGGGTAATTTGCACTTGCCTTAATTGCAGAGCAATAGAATTCCGTAGATATTCAAAAAGTTAAAATTGTGTTATTTTTTCAGTCAAGAATCACAGGAAGTGTACACAATATCCGAAGACCGTAATGTAATTCATTGTTTATTATTGCTCTGCAGATGGCAACCAGAAAGTATCAAGAAGCAAGAGAGGCCATTAGTGGCTTTGGAAAATAGTGGTATTAGTATATTTCTGCAATATGTGCAAAAAGTAAGAGAATGCAGATCACTGTTAGTGTTTCTTAAGTAGTACTCCTATTGTATAAGCAACTTGTTATCCCGTTTGACTAAATTCTACGTTGGTGTGTTTCGTGCTTGCTTCCCTTTTAACCAATTCTATTTTTAACTCTCAAGTTTAAGTATCTTCTCGCGCCTAAAATTTGGCAGTCTTTTAGTAGTTCAGAAACGGAAGTTTTCCAAACAGCTAAATCACCTGTGTATACTATTTACGGAATAGGGCCATAAATGCCCCTAACATATTGAAAATGACTCAAAAGTATCTTTAGTTAACCTTTGGGAGCAGAAATACCCTCAACCTTTTTTTTGGGCTCAAATCTGCCCATGAGATTTAACAGACCAGTCATGGTCAAATTTACACTTTAAATTTTCACGTGGCACGTTATAAGTGTGCCACGCGTATTAAACAATAAACAAAATTAAAATCCATGTTTAAATAAAGCTACCCGACCCGACCCGTTGACCCATAATACATATAACCCATTTAACTAAAACCTAAAAACGAGCGGTAAGTCAGGTTAAACACACACCCCCATTCCTTCTTCCTCATTTTTGCTTCTTTAATTATGTAATTTTTCTTCTTCCTCTTTTTTCTTCCAATTATTTTATCATAATCTCCCGTTATCTTTGTATAAAAATTTGTTCTTTTGTGATAGAATATCCAAAATATTTGTTTCCTCTCAAAGCTCAACCAATTGAGTAGATGTAGTTGCGGACAGGTTACGAGTCAATTTACAGCCAAAACTCCTATTAATTTATGGAGTAAGTAATATTTTTTGCCGAGAAACGTGTAAGTTTGTTTTTTAATGTTTCGAATGATTTGAAATTTTATTTTGATAAGGTTGCCTCTTGTGGCTATTGGGTATCTTTTTAAAGATGGATTATTGTTTAATACACGTGGCACACTTATAACGTGCCACGCAAAAAGTTAAAGAGTAAATTTGACCATGATTGGTCTATTAAATCTCATGGGTAGACTTGACCCCAAAAGAAAAATGTTGAAGTTATTTCTGGTCCCAAAGGTTAACTGAGGGTATTTTTGAGTCATTTTTAATACGTTAAGGGCATAACGGCTAACAAGGGACTGTATGCTTTTATCTAATTTATTATTATCACAGGCTTCTAGAGCTGTTTGGTATGAAGGAAAAGGTTTTTTTAGAAAATATTTTCTTGAAAAATAAGTAGTTTTGTTACTTTCTTGTGTTTGGTTAGGTAGCAAAAAATATTTTAAAAAAAATATAGTATAATTTAGACAAACACTATGAGAGATAAAATGCGTAAGGGTGAGTGAGGAGGGTGGTAGGTTGGGTTCTTTATTTTTAAGATCGATAATAATTGTTCTTTGTTTTTGAGAGGGATAATCAAGATCTTGCTATGAGAAAATATATTTTAGCTTTAGTAAATATTTACTTTATACATTTTTTTTTTGTATGCAATCAATTAAGATTGCAAATTGTTGATGAATAATATCCTCTTAAATTCATTCTATAACAATAACAAATTCCTCTATATTTTGCATTAATAATGAATAAAGGACATACTCAAATAATCGAAATACATGTTTTCTAACAAGGCTTAGTAATATATATATATATATATATATATATATATATATATATATATATATATATATATATATATATATAATAGCTACTAAAAAAATATCAATTTGAATAACAAAAGTTAGTGTTATGAAATAAAGCACACACACCAAAAATATAGTATATAAATGGTAAATGTTAGATGAGATACAATTAGATAATTTTTCTTGAGGAAAAAATCACTATTGTTTAGTGGTTATTAACTTCTTATAGCTACCATATACATAATTACTTCCTATAGCTACTATTCAGTTGTTACGGTAGTGTATTCATTGTATTCGTGTTGCTGTATTCATGAATACAGCAGCAAAAAATGCCTAAAATTAGTGCCTCTTATTATAACTCAATAAAATCAATTCTAACATGCATCATTATCAACCCAATTAATTAGAATAATTTTTCAGTTGTATTTAACTTTTGTATTCAGTGTGTTTCAATATTTGTTTTTTTACTTTTGCATTCATTAGATTCAATATTTGTATTTATTGTATTCGCTATTTTTATATTCAGTGTATTCAAATGTATTTGCGTTAATATTATTTTAGTTATTCCTAATACATGTTATTACTGCTGTATTCAGTATATTTTATTGGTTGTATTCACTGTATTTCTATTTGTATTCAATGTATTTTATTGTATTTCACTGTATTTTAAAATTAAATGTATTCACTGTTTATATTCTGTTCTATTTTAATATTTATATTCAGTATATTTCAATGTTTATATCCTGTATTCATGAATAATGTATGTACAATATGCATGAATATAGGTGTATTAAGTTGTATTACAAAAACACAGATCTTCGAAATACATAAATACATGCAAAAAATGTATTTATATAAAAATATAATGCGTTTGAGTGAACTTGTATAAAATGCAATGTATTTGTATCATTGTATGTAACTAAATAGCAAATAAGAGAAGAAAGTTCGTCGGAGATGGCGTTTTCCGGTCAAGAATAGAAGAAAGTTCGTCGGATCCGTATAACAAATTTATGATAAGAGTTTATCACGTTGCTCCTTTCCGTTAGAAAAATTCACTCTTTTCTATATCCTGGCTGCCTTCTACTCTATTCTAATGTCTCGTCAGCCATCAATATTAGTGCGTGTATCTTGAGTTTTTCGAAGAGAGATATTCTTCTTTCTCGTCGGCCATCAATAGTACTGGTTTTGAGTTGCTCGAAGAGAGAAGGAAGAGAGAGAGAAAGAAGAAAAAAACTGAGAGAGAATCAAAGAGAGAGAGTTTCTTCTTTCTCGTCGACCATCAATATTACGGCTTGAGTTGCTCGAAGAGAGAGAAGGAAGAGAGAGAAAGAAGAAAAAATCTGAGAGAGAATTTTGTGTTAATTGAAAGAAGAGAGAGGAAAAATATAAATAGTTATTTCATGCCTTAGTGGTAGTATATACCATAAATACCTATTTAGTTATAAAATATAAAGGGTAGCTATAGAAAATAATATTTTAAAATAATTTTTGTTTATAATAAATATGGTGTATACCTTTGCTATAAGAGTTAAAATTTCCTAATTTCTTTGTCTCTCATAAAATAAAGGTAATATAGCATAGTTATCTAATAATATTTAACTGATATTATTATAATTTGATCGTTTTTTTAATATGTTCAAATAATTTTCATTTTGATTTCTATTATGTAATCAATAATCTCATTTTAGCCATTGATTTAAATTTAAGGGAGTTAGTGTCACATTTAAAAGGTGAAGTAGGTATTATTTCTCAAACCCAAACTAAAGAAGATAGTGTAATTTAACTCGGTATTATTTTTCAGCTATTCCATTTATTCTTCTTCTTTTGGCTTTGAAGAATAAAATAAACGAACAAACAAAACATATATGTTTGGTCGAAGCGAATTAGCGATATAGTAGTCTTCTCTTCTTCAATTCAACAACAACGGAGTTCTTGTTCACAATTAGAGGTTGTCACTGAAACCCCCCCTTGTAATTAAATCTTTCAAGTTTTCTAAACACTGCTATATATATAATATATACATAATATTCACAATTAGGATTCTAGGGTTTGTGGGTATCTCTGGTATGTTCCTTTTTTGCTCCTAATCTTATATAGTTATTTATTCATGGATCCATATTCAATTCTTTGTTAATACAGTTTCCCCGCTTTGTAATTCAATTGTTTGTAGCTTAGTTGTTTATAGCAAAATACATGGGAATGTGAGGGGAAAGAGTTTTTTTTTTTTTTTTTTTTTTTTATTTAAAATTTTTGGTTCTGGGTAGGTGTTTTTGTTTCTTCCTGAATTGGTTATACATGATGTAGGTTTATTCTGTGATAGATACTGATATATGCTTTTTAAAGTTTGTTTCTACAGTTTAGTTATATTGGGTTATCCATATTTTGTTTCTTGTTGCAGTTTATAGGGGATTCTTGAAGTTCAACTATGATTTACACGGCATTAGACACATTTTATCTAACAGAGGAGCAGCTTATAAACTCCCCTTCTAGGAAAGATGGTATCGATGATGTTACGGAAACAACACTTAGAATCTATGGCTGTGATCTTATCCAAGAAAGTGGGATTTTGCTCAGACTGTATCCTTTTCTTTATGTCAGTTAACATGAAGATATATGAATCTGATATAATCATACCAGCTGAGGTACTTTTCTAATATAAAGTTCACTGCTTTTGGTTTTGGGTGTCTCCTTAACACTATAATTTGCAGACCCCAAGCTGTAATGGCCACAGGTCAAGTACTATTTCATCGCTTTTACTGCAAGAAATCATTTGCTCGTTTTAATGTGAAGGTTTCTTTCTCTTCCCCTCTGCCCCAACTCCCTCTTATCTCTAAAGGAAAAGTGTGCTGTCCATGCTGACGTGTGGTTCTTTTGTGTTAACTTTTGCAGAGGGTTGCTGCTAGTTGTGTTTGGCTTGCATCAAAGCTCGAAGAAAGTCCTCGAAAAGCAAGGCAGGTGCTTAATGTTTTCCACAGAATGGAATGTAGGAGAGAGAACTTACCTTTAGAACATCTGGATACATCTTCAAAGGTAAGATATCTCATTTACTTGAGAAAAAGAGTTTATTTCTGTCTACATGTTAGTTCGCTTTACTCAATGATATATATTGGTGTGGTGTGTTCTATATCGGTATTATTATTTTTTTGTTCCTGAAATACCCAATTGGGAAGGGTCTGCATATGCAACTTTCCTGCAAGTACTATCAAAACTTTTTATCTTCAATATAAGTGGAACTGATAGTACCCATGAGATCAGATCAAAGTTTTGATGAGCTGCAAGTCGCTAGACTGCAATAGAGACTAATATGTCAACCTTTTAAGTTTTAGTTCATGAGTAAAATGGTCTATCTGCAACTTTCCTTTTAACCCTTTTTCCTTTTTTTGGGGGGGGGGGGGGCGGGGGTTCGGATGCATTTGTGTCCACCAAGTTAGCATTTTCTTCCATGTAACGACATCAAGTTGATAACACAAGATAAAGATTTTGTCTCTTTTGCAGAAATACGTTGATTTGAAAGCAGACCTAATCAGAACAGAGAGGCATCTTTTAAAAGAGATGGGTTTCATCTGCCATGTCGAGCATCCTCATAAATTTATATCAAATTACCTTGCAACTCTTGAAGCACCTGCAAAATTGAGACAAGAAGCTTGGAATCTTGCAAATGACAGGTGAGTATGTTAGATGTTGTTATGTTTATCTGAATATGTTTTTAATGTAGCCTTTGACAATGGAAAGTATTTCTTGAATTGCTACAAGTTTTAATAGTGGCTGATGACCTTTGTGTATATTGTAGACATTTAATGCCCAGTACTCTAAAATTGATTAAGATATATCTGTGTTTCTGCCATCTATCTTCTTATATTACATTGTGTTGTCAACTTGAAACGCTTAAAAGCTGTATAAACTCCGATATTAGCTTGAAATTTAGTTAAACTTTTTAGGTAATAACTTATGCTAGGTATGATCAATATATGACAATTTTCGAGATCCATATCTGTCCTTAAAATGAAAAGGTCATGTAACGGTAATCAAAAGACAATAAGTGGGAAAAGCTTTTTGATTTTTGTTTTTCTTTCGTAATGTCCTATCATTTTCCATTCCCAATTTTCTATGCTGTGTGGAATCATATCGGTTTTTACACTGTCTTCATCCTTTTTTCCAGGAAAATTATAACCATCTCTTTTGTTTTATTATGTCATTGCTTGTTTCAAATTAAACCAGGTGCTGTCTACTTCCTTTTCCTTGTGTTATTAACATATAGTTGAAGAACGTAAAGAAGGTCATCCGGTATACAGTAACTCTTTGGCTACATAGAGGGTACTGTTATACCAAAGCAAGAAGAAAACACAGAATGCACAATTGTTATTATCTGAAAAGGCAAGCTAATGCTTGGCCCATGGTATCACAATTGCTTTTTTCAAACCTTTATTGGGATGTTGTGGGAAGTTCTTTCAAATTTGATCAAAGTATCTTGTTTCTTTTGGCATTTATATATTTTCTTATAACAAATGTCATGGTAATCTTGGATGAAGCTTAACTAATTGCTCAGCGATTAATAGTTAATTTGCCTAAAATTTCTATTTAGCTCATTGCCCAGAAATGATAATGTTTCTAAACAATAAAACCCTACTGGGTGTTTTTGTCTGTGAACAGCTTGCGCACAACACTCTGTGTAAGATTCAAGAGCGAGGTTGTTGCCTGTGGAGTTGTATATGCTGCAGCCCGGAGATTTCAAGTGCCGCTCCCAGAGAATCCTCCTTGGTGGAAAGCATTTGATGCAGACAAGGCTGGCATAGATGAAGTTTGCAGGGTTCTCGCTCATCTTTACAGTCTTCCAAAGGCACAATATATTCCTGTATGCAAGGAAGGAGGCTCCTTTGCTACGTCAAACAGATCGCGGGACTCAGCATCGCTTCCTGTATCTAAGGTAAAGCACTTATCCTGTCTTTCAATTTGATAGCCATCTACTATAGGATACTTCCAATTTGATATTAATCTCCCCCTACCCGCTCTTTATAGGAAGGTTTGTTGGATGGTCAACCGGTGAATGAAGATAATGGTACACCAGGAAACCAGGAAGCAGCTAAGGAGGGAGTAATGAAAGCTTCCCTTGATAAGTTGAAGGACTCAAAGAAGAGCGATGATGACTCCAAAAGCAGCATGCCTTCAGAAGGGGAGTCTAAAGAAGAGCCTGGAAAAACTGACCATAGAACAGATGCTGGTGGGGAAAAGAACAAGGAGAGAGAGAGGGAAAGGGGCAGAGACAGGGAGAGAGAGAGGGATAAGGAAAGACTAAAGTCTCGTGAACGTGATAGGGGAAGGGAATCTGACAGGGAAAGGGAGCGAGAAGATTTTGAAAGGGACAGGGATAAATCCAAGGAAAGGAGTCATCGTTCAAGAGAAAAAGGTACGTTCTGGTTGATTCATGACTGTCTAATGCCAGACTTCTCAAAATTCAGATAGGCTTGGGAATGCCCAGTCTCTCCTCATTGGCTAGTTTTTTCTGGTTTAACTTATTCAAGCTCATCTAAATATTGCAGGTCACTCGGAGAAACCAAAACATCATTCTTCTCGAGGTAAACAACAATATACTTTTGTCTGATATTGAGTCCTGACTCCTGATGGACTGTACTTGACAACTTTCCGTGTATGCAGATCGCGACTACCAGTCTTATTCATCACGGGAGAAGGATCGTCGTAGACACCATTAGCTTGGAACATCCTAGCAAAATGTACTCAAATCATTTCAAGTAGTAGCTTGTTCCATTAAGGCTTCCTTTTAAACTTTTGTTTACGGATTCCATAAGTTCTGCATATAGAGGATTTTCTTAATTGGGGGAAATGGTATATCAATGTCCTGTTCGAGCCACCTAAAAATATGTTTCTGGCTTGATGTTGCAGGTTACCTACCATGCCATATAGGTATTTGGTCTCTATGGAGTGTGGCTGCAGTCCTTTGCATATAGCTGAGAGTGCCTCCTGGTGAAACTGTGCCACCCTTGATGTATTAACAAGGGTCTCCTGTAATCGAGTCATTGGTTTTAACTATTTTCCTTTGGTTCCTCTCTGAACAATTGACATACCCTTATCGTCCATATGTATTCACTTTGCTCTAACATTTACTCTTTTACATTCAGTTGACTGTTCAGCTTTTTGAGAAGGGGAAAAAAGTAGAGAAAGAGAGTAAACAATTGACGTGAAATATCATTGATATCAGGCTAATGTGTTCTTCTGAACATTTTTAAAAGGAGTATCTGTTTAGTGCTAAAGAAGAGAAGGAACATTGCAGAGTTGAGAACATCTTCTTCGTTGGTTCTATGACTGATCTATTTGTCAATCATTTCAAACTCAAATACTTCATCACAAGAAACTTTCAATACATTACCTTTTCGTTGTTGTGTTTTTCTTCCATTGCCTTCAAAATTTCACCAGGAGACGGTGGGAAAAGGTGTTTAAGTTGTGTCCTTGGTCTCTTCCGACATTTTCCTTTTAAGTTACCTTTATTTCTGGATTTCCGGTTTCTCAATACAAACCAAGAGACACTTTAGTTATTTGGTTTCTCAATCTTTAATTCGGAAATCATCATCATTTCTGTCACTGAAATCAATGAACATTAAAGAAATCAACTGTCAATCTCACCCAAATCACGAAGTCATTCAAGTTGAATGATTACAGTAAGTGAAAATAAGACAAGCCAGAAACTTTCCCCTGGCAAAATACGATAGATTACAACAACAGACGCCTTCTAAGTTCTAAAAGAACAAACTTGTCCGTTAACATCATCGCTACATGTTCCGGCAACCACCTCATTCCACACAAAAGTGTTCAGCCCCAATGCCAGCAATTCTATTAACTACAGTGGCGTATCTTAAGATTCATAATGACGCCATCTGCCAATTAATTTATATATATATATATATATATATTAGAGGTGGCAAATGGCTGTTTGGGCTGACTCATTAAATGGGTCATTGCCAAATCCTGCCCAAAGTTCACTTGGGTTAAAATGATCTGAGTCAAAATAGGCTAAACAGTGGGTTAACCATCCAACTCACCCAAATTGGCCCATATCTTTGCAATTCTAACTTTTAAACAATCATATATAAAAATTATCTTTGTTTTGGACTAAATGTCAATTCATGCCAAATGATTTCTTTTCTCAATTTGGATTTAGAATTTTATTTGATAGTTCTTCATCTTATAATAATAACAAAGATTAGAATAATAAAAAATAGCAAAATTAGAATTTTTCACCCACCCCAGCCCCCACCTTACCCTAAATAAAAATATTATTATTTCTTTTTATAATAAAAAGTAGCAAAATTTAATGTTATAGATAGAGTATTTTCTTTTCCATTTTAGCAAAATAAATATTTTCTTTTTATGATGTAGAAAGAAAATAAAATATGTACTCCATCCGTTTCAATTTAGATGAGGTAGTTTGACTCGACACGAAGTTTAAGAAAAAGAAGACTTTTGAAACTTGTGGTCTTAAAAGCTTAAGGGGTAAAAGCTTTGTGGGGTCATGACATTTGTGTGGTTATAAAAGCTTCTCATTAAGGGTAAAATGAAGAATTTAAAGTTGAATTATTTTCAAATTTAGAAGTGTCATTAATTTTGGAACATACTAAAAAGGAAAGTACCTCATCTAATTTGAAACGGAGGGAGAACTTCTTTTCATGATGTAGAAAAAATATTTTCTTTTTCACAAAGTGAGTACTTTTTTTTCATGTTGTATAAAGAATATTTTCTTTTATTTCAACATAAAGAGTACTTTCTTTTCATGATGTAGAAAAAAATATTTTTTTTGTTATAAAATGAATACTTTCTTTTCCGGTTGTAGAAAACGTATTTTCTTTTAATGTTGTAGATAAAGTATTTTCTTTTTCATTTCAACAAAATGAATATTTTCTTTTAATGATGTAGAAAAAGTATTTTCTGTCATTTCAATAATATAAGTACTTTCTTTTTATGATGTAGAAAAAATATTTTCTTTTTTACAAAATGAGTACTTTCTTTCATATCGTAGAAAGAATATTTTCTTTTATTTCAACAAAAAAGAGTACTTTCTTTTCATGGTGTAGAAAAAATAATTTTCTTTCACAAAATGAGTACTTTCTTTTCTTGTTGTAGAAAAAGTATTTTCTTTTAATGTTGTACTTATAGTATTTTCTTTTTCATTTCAAAGAAAATACTTTTCTACGTCATGAAAAGAAAATATTCATTTTGTTGATATGAAATAAAATACTTTTTCTACATCATGAAAAGAAAGTACTCTAAATAATATTTTCATATATTTAGGGTGGGGGAGGGGTCGGGGGTAGGGGTGGGGTTGGGTGGTGTGTGGGTGTGAGTGGTGGGGTTGGGGGTGGGGTATGGGTAGTGGGTGGGGTGGTGGGAGTTGATGGAGATGGGGAAGGGTGAAAAAAAGTTTTGGAAAACGTTTTCCTTTTTTTTAATACAGAAAATATTTTTCACCAATTGGAGAAAAACAAATTCATAAAGAAAATATTTTTCAAACATTTAAACCAACAAAACATGGGAAAATTAGAAAATATTTTTCAAACAAGGGCCAAGGTAAAATTTTAAGATTGAGCATTTCCATGAGTCAAGGTTGGACATCATCATGGGTCCAGTTGGACTGATGGTTTCAAAAGTGTGTTCAGCCCCTAACGACACTATCCTCGAATTCGGGCGAAAAACACCTTTCACTGATGTAAAGCAGAAGATAAAGAATTTCAGTCATGTTTACATATCATCTTGTTATTATTGCTTAGTACTATATAATGAGAGTTTTTACAAAAGCATAGGGACTATACTACTATATTAAGTCCCTTGATATAGTCTTGGGTGTATAAACCTATTACAAAAGGGGGAGGGACTTCCAAAACCTCTACATTCATGTGTGCTATTGCGTTAACCTCCCAATAGTTGTGTTCCATTTTAATCATCAAGCAAGAAACTGTTGAGAAGAAAAGGCCACAGGTGTGTTAATGTAGCAACAGAGGAAGAAAAATTTCAGTTCCAAGTTACTCTAAATCCAGGAGAACCAAATCATTTTTGAGTCCCATCACACCATAAACTCAGTTCCAAGTCAACTTGCATATAGGACTCCCCATCAGTAGCATGAACGCCTTTCAAGTTCCCAGACTTCAGAGACGTCGTCGCATTCTCAGGTGTTCTGGACTTATCCCTAGTTCCAGGGGAAACAACAGACAAAATTACTTCTATATGTTGAGAATTTGAAGTCCTGCTTTCTTCCTTAACTTTGCCAGGGCACCAAATATCATCTGGATCAAGGGGTAAAGAAGCAGGATCAAGTTCAAACGATCCCACTGGTACACCTTTGTTTACTCGAGAAATCAGATAACGTTAAATTTATGTATGGTTCTAAGGATACGTGATACCCTTTGATACAAATCATATAGAGAGATAGAAAAATGTGTATTCTTGACTATGAGAATGTGAATAGTGAGCAAAAAGAATGAATAAGATAAAGAAAAACAAGCACAAGGAGATATCTTTGTATATGAGAAGTGATCTTTTGTTATAGTGTATTCGATATGCCCTTCTGCTTACAAGGATTTCCCCTTTTATAAAATAAAGCATATAGTGGAGGACCCATGATGAATTGTCTATTCCTCGATTCCCACCAAGATTCTCTACCTTAGTGCGGTTGTAACGACTCTTATCTGTGAGCTCGATACTAGCTCGAACTCGTTATTGGGTCGAGTCCTCGATTTTGGCTTGAGTTCGACCTTTGGGGTGGACGTGGCGCATTTCCGACCTCGAAGCAATGCCTTGCGGATCGATTTGATCACGAGCTCGATAAAATTATCGAGCCGACTCCTCGATCAGCCTTCGGACTCGAGGCTCCTTTGTACTGTCTTCGGAGCTCACTCCCAAAATCTCACTCCGGTTTCTTGCCACTCGAACTCGATCGAACGTAGGAAGGCCGAAATCTATTTCGACCGTATACAGATAGTCCCCTCGTTTCTCAGGAACGATGTGGTGAGAATCGATATGATTTTCGACGGTTCGATTGGGTTATAAGCTGACGTTTTCACAGGACTCGATCATGACGTATGTGATAGTTGTCCCATAGATTTAGTCTTTCAAGGTATTTAATGCATGACAGATGGCGGTCGGCCACCTCTGATATTGAACTGCCACGATGCGAGCCTATAAATAACCCCTACATCTAACATTTACCACTTTTACGCCTTCACTCTTCCAAATTTTGTTACCCTTTCTCTCTATTTCGTCGCTTGAAGAGCCATCTATACCAGAGTTTGGTGTCGTCAACTTTTCACTTTCCTTTGCCTTTCTTCCTCTCATATCAATGGCCAAAACTTCGAAAACTGTACCTCAAAAGGAGAAAGCTTCTTCTTCACGGCCGTCCGGCGACAAGGTGCCGGTGGAGCCGTCTACTTATGAGTATGTTCCCGGTCCGTGTACTTTGAAGATCGATTTTAAGGTTGAGAATCCTTCATCTATTCCGGGTCGATGTGAGCATGTGTCGATGTACATGTGCTCGATAACGGAGGGTCATCTCGAGGCCGTGAGGAAAGACTGCAACTGGGGTTCCGAGGTTATGTTGCAAATTTCGTCCCCCGAAGAGAGCATCATCACCCATGTGGAGAGTTTTTTAAGTGTTTACACTTATCTCTTCACGTTGGGTCCCATCGACCCGGTGATCATTGATTTTTACAAAAGATATCAGGTCACCCTTGGTCAAATTCATCCCTCTCTATGGTGTATAGTAACCCTACTTCGCTTCTTTTCCATCAAGGCCGGGGGGCTGGATTTTTCCCTGAATCACCTCATATGATTGTATCGGCCTCAAATCTTTCGAGGACTAATCAGGCTTCATCGTCGGGCATCGAAGGCTCTGATGTCGAGCATCGACGAAGATAAGGATCGGGGTTGGATGGGCCGTTATATCCGGGTGAGGACCCGTGACCTCATTCCAAAAGAGAATATGCCGTTCCCCGAGGAATGGAATTTCGACCGTAAGTGGTTCTCATAAGACGTTGCTTTTCGTATCTTTTTTTGATTTTATCTGATGTCTTTCTCCGATATACAACTGCCCCTTGGATGCCACAAGCGGTACTGGACCTCAAGGATTGGGTTCGAAAGTTAGCCTCGACTTCCTCTTATGCCGAACGCGCTTGGCATGATTTGGCAAAAGGTAGATGGGAGGCCAAGAATCATGGTAAGGGTTTACTTCTCGTGTTCTTCGAAGTGTTTTTTATGCTCCATTCGTTACCGATTTCCTTTCATGCAGGTGTAACCAAGGATGCCGCTTTGAGGCCTTCGAGTGGTAAAGAAGGAACCAAGTCTCCGGTCCCGGAATCGGGGAAAGATAAGAAACGAAAAGCTGTCTCTCGGTCAGAGGATCCCAAGCCCAAAATTCGAAGGTGAGGAGGAACGCAATCGCACTTTCGATGGACTCGGTTCAATGACTGAGAGAAGAAGAAGAAGAGGAAAAAGATGATGCCTCGGCTTTGGTGATGCGATCTGCGAAAGCTATTGAGGTCGCCGGAGCTTCTGAGCCGATGGCGGCTGTACCAGTTGGGGTCGGTCCTGGTATCTCGAGTCTTGATCAGAGCGTCCCGAGCGATTCGCTTGGGACTATGACAGTGGGTCATTTGCCTTTTCTTCCAACCTTTTCTGAGGAGGCGTTAAAGGAAGCTCGAGAATTGAAGACCCCCGATATGGGCAGAGGCTCTAGTGTAGGGGACCCTTTTCGGGATTTCTTTACTGGAGTCGATGATGCCTCCGATATTGGTGATGCTTCTCTTGTCCTAGAAGAGGCCCAACGTTTGTACTTGGTTTCTTTGTTTTTTTCCAAACTTGACTTGTGTTCTTTCCCTACTGTGCAGGCCATTAATAGGTTTTGAGTCGACCTCATCCAGTGTGAGGTTGAGCTTCAGAAGGTCTCGGGGTAGAGAGATGCCCTGCGGCTTCTTTGCAGCCAAAAGAACGAGGCTATAAAGGACCTCCAAGAAGATTTGGCTAAGGTTCGTGAAGAAGAGTCCAAACTAGATAAGCAGGTGAGCCTCGTTCTGTTAAAGTATGGGTTTGACTCGACTGTGGAAGTTAACCCTTCGTTATCTCAACTGCATCAAAAGGTTGAAAAGATCGGGTTACTTCGGGAAGAAGTTGATCAAATCAAGCTGAATGTAATCGATGGAAGGAGACTATTGACTGCCTGGCTGCGAAAAAAGAAGCCATCCTGGCCAAATTATTATCGGCCGATGTTCAGCTTCGAAGCTTCAAGCAAAAGGGTTCGGCTCAAGCTAAGAAGATAGAGCAGCTTGAAACACGGCTTGCTGAGGCCAAGGCAGAGGTTGAGTCGTCGAAAGTCATGGTGGATAAGTCCATTACCGTGTATCGGGCTGATGCCGAGGTTGCTCAGATGGAGGCACGAGAGGCGGTGGATACTGATGACACTCGAGCACACTGGGTTTCCGAACTTGCTAAATGTCGGTCTCGGAGGGAGACCCTCGAGGAGATACACACTCGAGGTTTCGACCTTGCTGAAGAGATAAAAAGGCTAAAGAGCTCAAAGCTGAAGCCTTGGCTTCTGATGGTGATGATGATGATGATGATGACGGTAGCAAGAGCGGATCCGAGGACGGGGGAGAGCCCGATAGAGAAGAAACCGCTCCTGAGGATGACCAGGAAGCTTAGTTCTTAATTTTTACGTTTGTAATCAATCATGTAGACAATTTTGTATATAGACAACTTTTGCCGACTTGCTTCTGTTTCGTGAAGACTTTATACATGCCTTATAAATGTTTTCACAAAGATTTAAACAACTTAATCAAATTTGAAGCGATATAGCCCTTAGGCCTATTAGTCGAGTCAATGATTCGAACTCGAAATAATTTAGCTCGTAGGCGTAATGGCCGAGTGAATGATTCGAACTCGAAGTAATGTAGCCCGTAGGCGTAATGGTCGAGTGAGTGTTTGCTCGAACTCGAAATGAAAGTAGCCCGTGAGCTCAGTAGTCGAGATAATGATTCGAACTCGAAGTAATGTAGCTCGTAAGAGTAATGGTCGAGTCAGTGCTTGCTCGAACTCGAAATGAAAATAGCCCATAGGCTTAGTAGTCGAGTGAATGATTCGAACTCGAAGTAATGTAGGCCGTAGGCGTAATGGTCGAGTGAGTGCTTGCTCGAACTCAAAATAAAAGTAACCCGTAGGCTTAGTAGTCGAGTGAATGATTCGAACTCGAAGTAATATAGCCTGTAGGCATAATGGTCGAGTGAGTGCTTGATCGAACTCGAAATAAAAATAGCCCGTAGGCTTAGTAGTCGAGTGAATGATTTGAACTCGAAGTAATGTAGCCCGTAGGCATAATGGTCGAGCGAGTGCTTGCTCGAACTCGAAATGAAAGTAGCCTGTAGGATCAGTAGTCGAGTGAATGATTCGAACTCGAAGTAATGTAGCCCGTAGGCGTAATGGTCGAGTGAGTGCTTGCTCGAACTCAAAATGAAAGTAGCCCATAGGCTTAGTAGTCGAGTGAATGATTCGAACTCGAAGTAATGTAGCCCATAGGCATAATGGTCGAGTGAGTGCTTGCTTGAACTTGGAATGAAAGTAGCCCGTAGGCTTAGTAGTCGAGTGAATGATTCGAACTCGAAGTAATGTAGCCCGTAGGCATAATGGTCGAGTGAGTGCTTTCTCGAACTCAAAATAAAAGTAGCCCGTAGGCTCAGTAGTCGAGTGAATGATTCAAACTCGAAGTAATGTATCCCGTAGGCGTAATGGTCGAGTGGTTGCTTGCTCGAACTCGAAATGAATGTAGCCCGTAGGCTCAGTAGTCGAGTGATTGATTCGAACTCGAAGTAATGTAGCCCGTAGGCATAATGGTCGAGTGAGTGCTTGCTCGAACTGGAAATAAAAGTAGTCGATTTTATCTTAACTCTGTTTGTGTAATAAATCTCAAAATAGAGGAATTTTTCTTGGATATAAGATGTCGGTAAAGAGGAAAACTTTCTTTGCAAGTCATACATGTGTTCATGTTTTGCGCCTGGGTTCGGACCAACTACATGAGCATGGTTCGTTTTGACTATTTGGCTCTTACAACTTTTCCTATTGGAACCCTGTTGTTGCGAAATAACTTTCTCGCATCAAGAACTTGATATATTTGAAGGCTAATGCCCCCCCAGTATTCGAGGTCGATTGTAAAAAGGCCTCGGATACTATTGTAAGTGCAGCGCGATCTTTGGTTGCCTCATTAAAAACCTTGCCAAAAAACCCATTTGGGATAAAACCGGTCTAAGGGAAAAAGAGTGCAACGCGTGCTTTCAGATTTATGGCGAATGATCCATCTTAGCTATTGCTCGGACTTCTGCAGGGGTCAGTTTTGAAATGTAAATGAATATGGAAGGGTAGTACCTTAGCAGTAGTATCGTTTTAGATTTACACATTCCAATTGCTTGATAGCTGTTTGCCGTTTATAATGCTGAGCCTGTATGATCCCTTTCCGACGTTCTCGAGAACCTGATATGGTCCTTCCCAATTTGGTCCTAGTTTTCCTTCGTTCGGATTTCGGGTATTGATGGTTACTTTCCTTAGTACTAAGTCCCCGAGCTTGAAATGGCGGAGCTTGGTTCTTCGATTATAATATCTTTCGATTCGCTGCTTTTGGGCGGCCAATTAGACGAGTGCAACTTCTCATCTTTCGTCCGATAATTCGAGGCTAGTGTTCATAGCCTCGTTATTTGATTCTTCCATCGTGAATCAAAATCTGGTACTGGGTTCGCCGACTTCGACTGATATTAATGCTTTGGACCCATATACTAAGAAAAATGAGGTCGCCCCCGTACTGGATTTTGACGTCGTCCGATATGCCCAAAGGACTTCGGGCAGGATTTCTCTCCACTTTCCTTTAGCGTCGTTCAACCTCTTCTTTAGGTTTTGAATGATAGTTTTGTTTATTGATTCGGCATGTCCGCTCCCACTGGGGTGGTATGGTGTTAATAATATCCTTCTTATTTTGTGATCTTCGAAGAATTTTGTCACTTTGCTGCCAACAAATTATTTCCCATTGTCACATACTATTTCGGCGGGCATCCCGAATCGGCATACGATATGATCCCATATAAAGTCTATAACTCTCTCTCTCTCTCTCTCTCTCTCTCTCTCTCTCTCTCTCTCTCTCTCTCTTATTTTCTCGAACGTCTGCACTTCAACCCATTTAGAGAAATAGTCAGTCATAAATAAAATGAATTTGGCTTTACCTGGGTTCGATGGTAGAGGGCCGGCGATATCCATTCCCCATTTCATGAACGGCCCTGGGGATAGGACTGAGTGAAGTTGTTCTCCGGGTTGATGGATCATTGGCGCAAACCTTTGACATTTGTCATATTTTCGAACAAATTCCTTCGCATCTTTGCCCATATCGATCCAATAATACCCTGCTCTGATTATTTTTCGAACTAATGTATCGGCACCAGAGTGATTTCCACAATTGCCCTCGTGCACTTCCCGTAGGATGTAATCGATACCTCCCGGACCCAAGCAAACTACCAACGGTCCATCTAATGTCCTTCGATATAGCATTCCATCCGAAGACAACGTGAATCGAGCAGCTTTAGTTTGTAGGGCCCTAGAATCTTTAGGGTTCGATGGGAGCTTTCCGCTCCAATCCCAGGTTAAGCTTGTAGAATTTATCTCGGCGTGACCTTCTTCGATCACTGATCTTGAGAGTTGAATGACAATCCCCGAGCTCAAGTCACCTTCCTTGACCGACGATCCCAAATTCGCAAGTGCATCAGCCTCACTATTTTGCTCTCGTGGAACATGCTATAAAGTCCATTGTTTGAAATGGTGCAACACGATATGTAATTTTTCCAAATACCATTGCATTCTATCTTCTCGAACTTTGAAGGTTTTGTTTACTTGACTTACCACCAGCAAAGAGTCACAATTGGCTTTAATGACTTCTACTCCCAAGTTTTTAGCTAGCTCGAGACCTGCAACCATGACCCTTTTACGTTCGAGGCCCCGTCCGTAAAAAATGTCCATACCCTCGAGGATGTACCCGATTTCAGCAGGAATTCTTTTTCGACTTCGGGTACGAGGGTTGGCATGAAATCGGCCACGAAGTCTGCTAAAATTTGAGACTTGATGGCCGTACGGGGTTGATATTCGATATCGTACCCACTGAGTTCGATGACCCATTTGGCCAATCGGCATGATAGTTCGGGCTTGTGCAAAATATTACGAAGTGGGTAAGTTGTTAATACGCATATGGGGTGACATTGTAGAGGCGCTTATCAGTGCAAATGCCAATTTTTCTAGGTGTGGTTATCTGGCTTCTGCTTCTCCTAAGGTTCGACTTATATAATAAATGAAAAATTGCGTACCTTGATCTTCCCGAACTAAGACACCGCTTACTGCGACTTCTAATACTGCCAAGTATAAGCAAAGTTTTTCGTATGCTTTTGGAGTGTGAAGTAATGGTGGGCTTGACAGATATTGTTTCAGTTCCTTCAATGCCTGTTGGCATTTCGGGGTCCAAGCAAAATCGTTCTTCTTTTTGAGTAGGGAGAAAAATTTGTGACTTCGATCTGATGATCTCGAAATGAATCGACCTAGAGCCGCGATTCGTACCGTTAGCCTTTGTACAATTTTTACGTTGTCCGCGATGGTGATGTCTTCGATGGCCTTGATTTATCGGGGTTAATTTTGATTCCCCGATTTGACACCATGAAGCCAAGGAACTTGCCCGAACCGACCCCAAAAGCATATTTTTCGGGGTTGAGCTTCATGTTGTATTTTCTCAAAATCTCAAACGTTTCCTGCAAATGGGTCAGATGGTCCTCTGCGTGCAGGGACTTAACTAGCATGTCATCAATATAAACTTCCATTGATTTACCTATTTGTTCTTCGGACATTTTATTAACTAGGTGTTGGTAAGTAGCCCCTACATTTTTTAACCCGAAGGGCATCACATTATAACGATATGTTCGATATTTGGTGACAAATGGAGTCTTTTCCTGGTCCTCCGGGTTCATCCGGGTTTGATTATACCCGGAATAGGCATCGAGAAAAGTGAGGATCTCGTGACCGGCCGTGGCATCGATCATGCGATCGATGTTGGGTAGCGAAAAAGAATCTTTGGGGCATGCTTTGTTTAAATCGTTATAGTCCACGCATATTCTAAGTTTGTTTCCTTTTTGGGCACTACAACTACATTGGCTAACCATTCGGGATATTTCACCTCCCGAATGGACCCTATCTTGAGAAGTTTGGTTACCTCGTCTTTTACGAATGCGTGTTTTACCTCGGACTTGGGTCTTCTCTTTCGCTTCACCGGTCTGAACTTAGGGTCCAAGCTTAGCCGATGCGTCGTTATGTCCGGTGGGATCCCTGTTATATCTAAATGGGACAAGGCAAAACAATCAATGTTATCGATAAGAAATTGAACGAGTTTCTTCCTGAGTTCGGGGCTCAACCCTGTTCCCAGGTATACCTTTTGTTCGGGCCAGTGCTCGATCAGTGTGACTTGCTCCAATTCCTCAATTGTTGATTTGGTGGCGTCGGAGTCATCAAGAATCACGAAGGATCGAGGGACCCTCTGATCATCATCTTCTTCGATCATCTGGTTATCTAGTTGGGTCGAAGCCGATGTCTGTGATTGCTATTTGGTGCCTCATTCTCCTTCTGAACCCGATCCCTTTACTGACGAAGGCGGGGATATTGGTTTCGCTTCCTCGACAGCGAACATTTCTTTTGCGGCTGGTTGTTCTCCGTATACTGTTTTGACTCCTCTCGATGTTGGGAATTTGAGAGTCTGGTATAGGGTCGAAGGTACAACTCTCATGTTGTGGATCCATGGCCTCCCAAAAAGGGCGTTGTACCTCATGTCGCCCTCGATCACGTGAAACTTCGTTTCCTGGATGGTTGTAGCCACGTTTATTGGTAGAATTATCTCGCCTTTGGTGGTTTCACATGCCATATTGAATCCGTTTAGAACCAGGATTGTGGATACGATCTGGTCCCGCAGGCCGAGCTGCTCTACGACCTTCAATCTGATGATGTTGGCCGAGATACCTGGATCAATCAACACACGCTTAACTTTAGTTTTATTCATGAGTACGTATATTACCAGTGCATCGTTATGAGGTTGTACAACCCCTTCTGCATCTTCATCATTGAAGGACAAAGTTCCTATGGGTGTGTAATCCTGAGTTCGAGATCGCTTTACTCTCACAATCGATGTTTTAGTGCATTTAAGCACTGGTCCCTGAGGGGTATCAACACCGCCGATAATTATGTGAATGGCGTGCTGTGGGTCTTCCTGCTCGTTTTGCTTGCCGAAATCCCTGTTTTTAAAATGGTTCCTAGCCCTATCGCTCAAGAATTCCAGAAGGTAGCCTTTGTTAAATAACCGGGCTACTTCCTCTCTTAGTTGCCTGCAATCTTTCGCTCTGTGGCCATGGGTGCCATGATATTCACACATTTGATTAGGATTCCTTTGGGCAGGATCAGTCTGCATGGGTCGAGGCCATTTAGTGTCTTTGATACGTCCGATAGCCGACATGATGTCGGATGCATCAACGCTGAAGTTATATTCTGATAATCGAGGTGCTTCTATAGGATCGACATATTTATCAAAGTCGCTCTTGCTCATAAGTCCCCGAGAATTTTTCCCTCGATCAATCCTTCGATTGTTCCGAGCGGTATTGCGTGTTGAACTGTTGTTCATACGATCTGCGATGTACGGTTGATATCGGTCTCTGTTGAAATGTATATTGTGGGACCATTGCTACATATTAGTTTTTCCCTTGTTGAGTTGTTCTCTTTACGCCTAGCATTCTTTACTGTGGTTATTCCTTGTGAATTGGTTCTACCATTTCTTGTGATTTAAAGTTCTTGAGTTGATTTACTTGCCGTACTTTGTATTATTGCCATTGTTGCTGCTGTACTTGTTGTGGCGATGCACGAGGTTTCTGCCGTGCAGTTGTTGTTATGGGGTTGCACGAGGTTTCTGTCGTGTTATTGTTACTATTGATAATTGCACATGCGTCGTGACAAAGCGGGATATGTATATATATATATGTGGGTTGCGCATGTGTCGAGACAAGGTGGGAACATTATTATGCACGTGTGGCGAGACAAGGCGGGTACTTACTTTATTATTGCACACGTGGCGAGACAAGGTGGGCTGTGTCAGGGATTGATTTGTGATAATTGGGATGGCCTGGGGGCATTCTTGTTGTTGATATTTGTGTAGTGGTACACTTACCGGTGTGAGCTTTATCTTGTGAAAGCTGTGAGAAAATATTCTACGTGTTGTCCATTCGTTTTTTCCTTATGTTTATTTCCTGGTATGGACTATGTTAGGACACTTGCACAAGCATACACATAGTTAAGTACTCTTATCGGATGAGAGGTGTTCTTGATATTGTTGAGCATAGATGCTCACCCATGTTTACTTGCCTTCTATGTGAGACTGGTTCTATTGGCCCGTGAGTCGTTAATGCGGTTATGAGGTGTTATGAGGGCATAGGATGCCAAGTATTAGGGTTCAGGTATTGAGACCCGTGAGTTGTGATTGTCTGAGGTTCGGTACCTCGTGGAGTTGATGACTAAAACCTGATGTAAAAGCGGTTGTAGTTGTTGAGTTATTACTTGTCCTTGCTGTATTTGTGATTCCGGATTTAGGTTGTGTTCCATTCATTTTTCTTTATCATTTTTATGGTATTCCGCTGATACTTGTTGTTTCCTTTCTTATTGTCATTACTATATTGTGAGCCATATTGCATAGTCTTTATGTAGATATCATATTTCTGTTGTTCATATACTTTTACTTGTTCAGTTTATTAAACCAGTGGGTGTCTTGACTGTTCCTCGTCACTACTCCACCGAGGTTAGTCTTGATACTTACTGGGCACCGCTGTGGTGTGCTCATTCTACACTTCTGCACATTGTGCAGATCCAGGTATTGTTCATTAGTAGCTGTGCGGGTCATTGCTGTGGAGACTCAAGGTAAACCTGCTGTTGCGTTCGCAGGCTTCAGAGTCACCTTCAAGTTTTTGTTTTGCATTGTTATTCTTATTTCTTGATAGTTGTATTTAGAAGTTTTCTAGCAAACACTCTATAGAGCTTATGACTTGTAGTACTGGTTTTGGGAACGTTAAATTTTTAAGAGATTTCTAATTCAAATTGTTAGATGTTATTTAAATAATGTTGTTGTTTCAATTAAATGTTAGGCTTACCGAGTCCTTAAGACTAGGTGCCATCACGATACCCAACGGAGGGTAAATTGGGTCGTGACATATGCTCTCTATGTATTGAAGAAATTTGACTGTAAATTATGTTAGAAATTATGCTTAGGCTATGTGATAATACTGTTGGGACCCGCAGAGGTCGCATACTTGTTGAATTATTTGCTAATTGATGTCTTGTACTCAGTCATGATTTTACTTGCGTATCATACCTCAGTCTTTCTTGATTTTGTTGATACACTATGTTATCTTTGTTTGGGCTGATCTTTGTGATTTCCGAGAGCCGAGAAACTAGGGAGGTTGAGGACTGAGTAAGGCCGAAGGCCTATCAGTGAGGTAAGGATACTACGGCACGTGAGTTGTTCGTGCAGGATATTATAGCACGTGAGTTGTCCGTGCAGCACGTGAGTTATCCGTGCGAATTATAGCGCTTGGGTTGTAGGAGCCCCTCCGAAATCTGCACACCCCCAGTGAGCGCGGGTACCCATTAAGTGTGAGTGCTGAGGGCTGGGAGCCCAGTGAGTGATTGTTGTCCTGAGAGGCTGTACTTGCTTTCCATTTGTTGTTGCACTTAGTTGCTATCCGTCATTGTTATGAAATTTTCTGAAAGATTTTGTAACCGGAATACATGAACTTGAACTGTATAGAATTGATTTGACTTAAACTTATGAAATTGAAAGCATGTCTACTCTCTGCTGGAATTACTGAAAATGAACTATAACTGTGTAGCTCGTCTCTATCTTCAATTCCTTATTTATTATTGTTACTTGTTGAGTTGGTTGTACTCATACTACACCCTGCACTTCATGTGCAGATCCAGGGATTCCCGTACATAGCGGGTGTTGATCCTTTCGCGCAATTGATTTTTCGGAGATTCTGAGGTAGCTGCCGTGTTTCGCAGACCTTGTCTCTCCTTCCCTATCTCCTAATTTACTGTATTTGGTCTCAAACTATTATAGACCGTATTTTCCAGACTTGTAATCATATTAGATGCTCATGTACTCAGTGACACCAGGTTTTGGGAGTATTTATATTTGTACTTGTGAGATTTCTTCCGCTAAATTTAATCATTCTCTTTTCAAATTTAAAAGAATACGTGGTTTATTGAGATTGTCGGCTTGTCTAGTTTTGAGATAGGCTCCATCACGACGGGTGAGATTTTGGGTCGTGACAATATCAAAGCAGAGCAATAGTGATAAATTTATAAGGAAAGCAAAATTGATAATATGGGATGAAACACTTATGGCTAAGTGTCAAACGATCGAAATAATTGCATGGAGTTCTAGAGATAAATTGGATATTAATGAACCGTTTTGTAGAAAATAATGGTTTGGGATGTGATTTATGTCATGTACTACCAGTAGTTCCAAAATTAACAAAAGCAGAGAGTTATACTTTGGCCTCAAATGAAAAAGATTCAACTAACAAGAAATATATAGTAAGAACAAATCCAATATTCAGTTTCTTCTTGCTTCATGTCAGAAACGAAGAAGAGCATCCAATAAAAGATGATTTGGTTCTTTCTAAACACTTGATTGTCAATCCCAATGGTAATCGTAATGCATTTAATAAGAGAAATATTTCTATCATTAGATTAAAATGCAATTTATGCAAATCGCATGATAGAACTAAAAAGATATCTTAGCTAGCAGAAATGAATATGCTGATCAACTAAATAAAAGGTTGATTGCAAAATTTTATAGTAAAAACAAAATATTTTTCTGTTTTTGACTCAGCAGAAAATGATACAAATAATTACTATCAAGAAGAATACTTAAATACTTTAATACCAAATGTCCTTCTACCGTACATGTTTGTTGTCAAGTTTATTATTTATTACATATGTTAGTGTCACCGTTTATATAATAGACTAAGTTAAAATTGATCTTCCATTGTATATAAGTTGATTTTGAAGAAAAATATGCTCGTCATGCTACTGAAAAACTTAAATACGCCGTATAGCTTATGTAATAGCACACATATGGTACATAGAAGTTTTGACAATAACGTCATACATGCAAAAATTAAGATTTTGATCAATGCGATTCTAAGTATATTCTTATCCCTGAATTCAACTTTCGTCTTCCGAAACTAAGGAATATTCTTTTAAACTTGTGTGAAAATAAATTTTAGTATATTTATGTTTTGCAAATATAATAAATAAAGCACAAGGACAAATATCATAAATATTGGACTATTTTTACCGCAATATATTTTCTTGCACGAACAA
Source organism: Nicotiana tabacum (assembly GCF_000715075.1). Taxonomy (NCBI): domain Eukaryota; kingdom Viridiplantae; phylum Streptophyta; class Magnoliopsida; order Solanales; family Solanaceae; genus Nicotiana; species Nicotiana tabacum. Next base: position 116,966,131 of record NC_134098.1, on the reverse strand, counting down.
CTGTATGTTGCGCTTTCAAGAGAGATATCAAGATCGACAACAAGAGTTCTGGTTAAGGCAGAGTAACCAAAGCATTAGGAGAAAACATACACAAAAAAATATTGTCCACAAGAAATGTTCGTTAAGATACCATCACATTAAATACTTTTAAACTATAATACATAATTATCCAACTAACATGACACAATTGATCATTCGTGTAAGTTTTGATAATGTCCTTTTATTTTAAATTTATGTATTATGCTAATATAATAATTTTCGACATTTAGATGATTGTTGTATTTGTAGACACTGAAATTATAACAGATCAAGATAAATCCTAAATTCAAGATGACTCTGGAAATATTAGGAGTCTATTAGGGTTATTTGGTAGCTACTCAACCCAAACCCTAATTCATGCATATAAATAAGGCTACATATGTCCTTCAAAGATGACCTCAGCAATCCCATAGTGCACAAAGAGATCACATATACGATCTCAAAATTCCATAAAAATTCATGAAATATTCATTAGAGATCAAAGACATGTCAAATATGTCTTTCTCAAAGTTCTAGCAACATTCAAGATCCAAATGGAGTGTTGCTATATGCTTCTTTATCATCAAATACATCAAGGAGATGCATATCATCCTATGTTCGAGAAATACGCCGCTAATGCCCTCGAATTACGGATAACAAATCAGAGGGAAGAATCAAGGGATAAACAGAGTTGTAACCTGCAATATTTATCAATAAAATCTTTTTCTTTATAGTTGTTTGTGATTTAAGTTTTATTTTCTGTACAAATTTATTGCAAACAAATTGGCACGCCCAGTGGGACCAGTTCTGCCATTCATCTTTTCCTGCTGCATATCAAAAACTTCAAGTTTCAAGATTATCTGTTGTGATGGTCGGGTACTTCAAGTCTCGTCTTCATGTTTCAGCAAACCTACACCTCAACAAACCTTGAAGTAGGGGGCATTTGTAGACACTGAAATTTTAATAGATCAAGATAAATCCTAAATTCAAGATGACTCTTGAAATAATAGGAGTCTATTAGGGTTACTTGGTGGCTACTCCACCCAAACCCTAATTCATGCCTATAAATAAGGCTACATATATCCTTCAAAGATGACCTCAACAATCCCATAGTGCACAAAGATATCACATATACGATCTCGAAATTCCATAAAAATTCATGGAATATTCATTAGAGATCAAAGACATGTCAAATATGTCTTGCTCAAAGTTCTAGCAACATTCAAGATCCAAATGGAGTGTTGCTATATGCTTCTTGATCATCAAATACATCAAGAAGATGCATATCATCCTACGTTCGAGAAATACGCCGCTAAGGCCCTCGAATTATGGATAACAAATCGGAGGGAAGAATCAAGGGATAAACAGAATTGTAACTTGTAATGTTTATCAATAAAATATTTTTTTTATAGTTGTTTGTGATTGCAGTTTTATTTTTCTGTACAAATTTATTGCAAACAGTATTATTATACATAAAATTTCTCTCATTAATTAAATTCTATTGTTCCTTTATATAAATAAATATTTAAATCATCACGTGCCATTATTAACGTGCAACACATGTTCATAAATACTAGTTATTATAAAAGCACGAATACAATATTGATAGACCAAAATAGCCATAAAATATTAAACAAACTAACTTATAGGGAAAGGAATAACTGTAATAACCTATTTTTTTGGACTACAATGCCTTATATGTTAATTTTTTTAAATATTTAAGATTTTAAAATTAATAAAAAATAATTCTATTAAATTCTTATTAAAAATACGTAGGAAGGTTTAATAAAATCAATTCCTTAAGAATCATCTGTATTGGCAATACATTACCACTCCATAATGTCCAATAGCAAGAAAAAATAAAAATAATATTAAATGGACTGCATAAATAGTTAAAATTGAGAAAACAATATATCTCCACGGTAATATATTTTTATATTATACTTGAACTGCTTTTCAACTCAAATAATATTTTTTTATTATCCTTTTTTGTGTAATATTTAAAAATATACCCAACTATTAAAGAACAACTAAGAAAATATTTAAGAATATAAATATGTGAGAATGATGTAGAAAAATATTTGGTAAGAGTCAATACCACTAATGATTCTGCAAACATAAAGATCTAAAAGTAGAATGTCAGATCGATCTTTTTACTCTTTGAAAATAAAATTTATGGTGGATAAACTTATAATTACGTTTAAATATTCAAAACAAGAGATGAACTAATATTAAAAATCTGATTCAACATAAAATAAATTATTTTTTATGTTAAGACTAAATAATTAAATCTTTCAATTAATTATTTAGCAAGAGAATCTAATTTAATTATTTTTTTAATTCATCATATGAATAAAATTATTTTTCAAGTTAAAACAAAATCTTAGGGTACATAAATTTATTCCATAAAAATTGCGTTAGAGCTCAAAAAAATAGAATACAAAGTAAAAAAGGTTAGTATAGTATTAAGAATTAAAAGGCCATATAAGTGTTTGAGGAAGCACAATCAAAGCTAAATCCTAAACAAGAACAAGCTTTCAAGACTATATCATAAAGAGTCGACTCTGGTATAGCGGGATTATCCTTTATAGATACCTCCGAAAAAATCGAAATAATATTCCTATGTCATGCATTACATGCAAATGTCAGATCAAGAGACATATTGTTACCAATAATAACAAGTGGTGTACCAGCCACAATTTTATTATGACATCGTAAAACTCACTTTAGGTTTGATATACTTTTTCAAACAACTGAAATAACCATCATAAATATATCAAAGCAGAGCAACGATGCTAAATTTATAAGGAAAGTAAAATTGATAATATGAGATAAAACGCTTATGGTTAAGTGCCAAACGATCGAAACAATTGCTCGGAGTTTTAGAGATATATTGGATACCAATGAACCATTTGGTGAAAAAATAGTGGTTTGGGAGGTGATTCTGTCAAGTACTACCAGTAGTTCCAAAATCGACAAAAGCAGAGACTGGAAAAGTGTCACGACCCAAAATTCGACTAGTCGTGATGAAACCTAATCCAACCCGATAGGTAAGCCAATTAACCACTAACCAATTCTAACAATAATTAATAAAGCAATTTAAGTAAAGAAATATCTGAATCTAATACATTCCCCAATAACTGATAGTACAAATTATGAGTTCCTAAGAATAGAGTTTACAAAGCTGAAATGAAATAAATACATAGTCTGTTTGAAAAGTACATAAACAGGATTTTATTGATCTACGGCTATCACGAACTAAAGGCAGCTATAACCAGGACGCACGTATATCTTCAAATCCAGCTCCCATCGAACACAGCAATATCAACAGCCAACATATGCACGCAAGGTGCAGAAATATAGTATGAGTACAACCGACCACATGTACTCAATAAGTAACAAATCTAACCTTAGGTTGAAAGTAGCGACGAGCTAACATAAAGGTCGGGCCCAACACCAATATTCCATAATAGTTCATAACAGCATAGTATACGTAACAAAAGAGTATTTCAGAAATAAAAGGCTCAGTCTGTTCACAGTTCCAGAAAAAAATTAGGTATTTCTTTTCAAGTATCTCAGTGAAAATTCAAATCTTTTACCGAAAAAGCCAAAATACGAGTATGTTTGAAAACTGTGATTTTTCCCAAACTCCTTTCCACAATAAATAAGATATTTTTTTTTCTAGATAGCAAGTGTGAAATACCTCTTTATGCCCACATATCAATGTGTGTAAAAAGTCATAAATGACGTGATACCGTACAACATGAGGAAAAATACATCTCTATGCTTGTATGTCATGTGTGCATGCCAATGTCATGTATCTCAGAGATAAATCATGTACTCACACTCTCAGAGTACTCAATCTCACTTTTCACTCATCATGCTCAACCACTCGGTACTGTATATGGCTCATACGACACAGGGAAGATCCATCCTGGAATATATATATATCACTGACCATCAGTCACTCAGTACCGAGGAAGGCCAATCCGACTCCATGGAGAAGATCCATCTCCAGGTATATAAATGCTTCGGACAAGATCCATGTCCAGGGAAGATCCATCCCTCAATATAATCAACGACGCTCACTATCGGTGTACAGACTCCGGAGGGGCTCCTACAGCCCAAGCGCTATAATCCGCACGGACAACTCACGTGCTATAATATCAATATCCGGATCAGCACGGACAACTCACGTGTTGCACGGACAACTCACGTGCTATAGTGTCAATATCCTCACAAACAAGCCCCAACCTCACTTAGTCATCAATCTCTCCAGTCTCACTCACGGGCTCACAATGTCCTGAAACTAGACCGACAACACTGATGTGATGTATCAATAAATAACAACTGAGATTGAGATATGATATGAATGCATGAATATGACTGAGTACGAAATATCAATGAAATCAGTGAAATGACAGCAAGAAATAGCCACTATGGGTCCAAACAGTATCGGCATAATGCCTAAACAAGATATCTAGCATGATTGACAACTTAACTACTTTATCACATGGTGAAAACACGGATATCAACAAAGTAGGACCACTATACAGTGCCATAGAAGCAACAGAGTCCCAATTCACATGGTGCACGCCCACACGCCCGTCACCTAGCATGTGTGTCACCTCAATAACGATCATGTAACACATATTACGGGGTTTCATACCCTCAACACTAAGTTTAGAAGAGTTACTTACCTCGAACAAGCCAATATCAATGTCGAGCAAGCCAAACGATGCTCCAAAGATGCCATCCCGCATGTTATGATCTCCGAACTGCCCGAAACTAACACAAAACAACTCAAGTACATCAAACAATGCAAAAGGAACCAATCCTGATCGAAAAATATCAAATCTTGAAAAAGAAAGTCCAAAATCGGCCAAAAGCCCAACACAGGACCGCACCTCGGAACCCGAAAGTTTTTACAAAATCCAACAAACCATTCAGTTACGAGTCCAACCATACTAGTTTCACTCAAATCTGACTCCAATTCGATGTTCAAAACTCAAAAATTCACATTATGAAACTTTAGGCCAAAACCCCCAATTTCCCCTTTAAAATTCATCAACCAAACGCTAAAATCGAAGATAGATTCATGAAATATAACCAAAACTGAGTAGAGAACACTTACCCCAATCCATAAGGTGAAAATTGCTTCAAAAATCACCTCAATCCGAGTTCTATAGCTCCCAAAACGCAAAAATGATCGAAACCCTCGAAATAGAGTACTTTATAATGACTGAGCGAATCAATGAATCGCGGTCGCGGAAATACCCTCGTGATCGCGAAAAAGAAAAAGCATTGCCCCTGAAAATACACTACGCGATCGCGAAGCACCAACTACTCAGTCTCGAAAAGAACCTACGGGAATGCCGCCCCAGGCTCGCGAACGCGATGAAGAAGCCATGAAGACCTTCCTAGCTCAGCTCTACAATGCGAACGCGTGCACACCTACGCGATGCTCCATCTACAGTAACCTATGCAAATGCGGACCCATATTCGCGAACGCGATGAAGAAACACTCAACCTCAATTTTTCTCTTACACGATCGCATCCCTCAGTCCGCGATCGCGAAGAACACTGGGTGCACCAGACATCAGCAGAACCAGCAATGAAGAATGAAGGAAAACAAATAGCCCGAAACCCGTCCGAAACTCATCGAGGCCTCTCGGGACCACGTCCAACATACCAACAAGTCCCATAACATAACACGGACCTACTCGAGGCCTCAAAACACACATAACAACATCGGAACGACGAATCACACCTCAATTCGAAATCAATGAACTTTGAAACTTCAAACTTCCACAACCGATGCCGAAACCTATCAAATCACGTCCGATTGACCTCAAATTTTGCACACAAGTCACATTCGACATTACGAACGTGCTCTAACTTCCAGAATCCGAATTCGACCCCGATATTAAAATGTCCACTCCCGATCAAACTTTTCAAAATTTCAACTTTCGCCATTTCAAGCTAAATTCAACCACAGACCTCCAAATTACAATCCGGATGCGCTCCTAAGTCCAAAATCACCCAACGGAGCTAACGGAACCATCAAAATTCCAATCCAAGGTCAAATGCTAAAAAGTCAAACTTGGTCAACTCTTTCAAATTTAAAGCTCCCTAGTTGAGAATCATTCTTCCAAATCAGTCCCGAATAATCTGAAAATCAAACCGACGATTCACACAAATCACAATACATCATACGAAGCTACTCACACCAGTAAACTACCGAGCGAAGCGCAAATGCTCAAAACTACCGACTGGGTCGTTACATATAGATAATATTCTATCGAGAGTGATGTTTATCCATAACGGGGTACCGAAAGGATAAGCTTCTTCGGGAGACTTATTTCCATTAGAGTACTAAATAGATAAACATATTTACGGCGGAGTCTCATATAGATAAGCTTCTTCAGAAAGCTTATTTACAACGGAGTACTAAATGAACATCCATAATATAATATATTTATAATATAACTTAGTTTCTAAACCAAGACCCCATAAGTGTTTTATCCTCTTATTTTCACAGTACATGAAATTTTATGTGCACTGCCAAACTTGGCAGGCCGCCTCCCTATTAGTGCATGCCAAAACAGAGACTTACTCCTCATTTATCACAAAGGAGAACTCTTTGGAGTTCAAACTTTCATGGTATGACTTAACAACTTGATGCCCCTATAGTTACAACAATTATGGATATCACCTTTGTTCTTGTACAACGGAATCATCATACTACATCTCCACTCATCTGGCATCCTCTTCGTCCTGAAAATAACATTAAACAGCCCAATCAACCACTCCAAGACTGCTCTACCCACATACCTAAAATATTCTCTCATCTGGCATCCTCTTCGTCCTGAAAATAATATTAAATAGTCCAGTCAGCCACTCCAAGACTGCTCTACCCACATACCTCAAAAATTATACAAAATTTTTGAGGTATGTAGGTAGAGCAGTCTTGGAGTGGCTGACTGGGCTGTTTAATGTTATTTTCAGGACGAAGAAGATGCCAGATGAGTGGAGATGTAGTATGATGATTCCGCTGTATAAGAACAAAGGTGATATCCATAATTGTAACAACAATAGGGGCATCAAGTTGTTAAGTCATACCATGAAAGTTTGGGAGATGGTAGTGGAAGGGAGGGTAAGAAGGGCAGTGTCTATTTCTGATAACCAGTTCGGGTTCATGCCACGATATTCTACTACGGAAGCTATTCACTTTATCAGGAGGTTGGTGGGACAGTATAGGGATATGAAAAGGGATTTGCACATGGTGTTTATTGACCTAGAGAAGGCGTATGACAAGGTCCCTAGGGACGTTCTTTGGAGAATCCTGGAGGTGAAAGGGGCACCGGAAACGTACATTAGATCGATAAAGGATATGTATGATGGAGCTAAGACTCGGGTCAGGACTGTGAGAGATGACTCAGAGCTTTTTTCGGTGGTTATGGGACTACACCAAGGATATGCGCTTAGCCCGTTCTTATTTGCACTGGCGATGGACGCCCTAACACACCATATTCAAGGGGAGGCGTCATGGTGTATGTTGTTCGCTAATGATATAGTTCTCATTGATGAGACACGAGGCAGCATTAATGAGAGACTGGAGGTTTGGAGGCAGGCCCTGGAGTCCAAAGATTTCAAGTTGAGTAGGACTAAGACAGAATATCTGGAGTGTAAATTCAGCAGCGTTACAGGGGAAACAGACATGGTAGTGAGGCTCGACTCACAAGTCATCCCTAAGAGATGGGGAAATGGGGAGATCGACGAGGATGTCACGCATCGTATTGGGGTGGTGTGGATGAAATGGCGGTTAGCGTCTGGAGTCCTGTGTGACAAGAAGGTGCCACCAAAACTCAAAGGTAAGTTCTACAGAGCGATGGTTAGACCGGCTATGTTATATGGGGTTGAGTGTTGGCCAGTAAAGAATTCACATATCAAGAAGATAAAAGTAGCCGAAATAAGGATGTTGAGATGGATGTGCGATCATACTAAACTAGATAAGATAAGGAATGAAGATATTCGGGAGAGGGTGGGCGTTGCTCCCGTGGACGACAAGATACAGGAAGCGAGGCTTAGATGATTCGGGCACGTGCGGAGGAGAACCATATATGCCCCGGTTAGGATGTGCGAGCAGTTGGCTTTGGCAGGTACGAGAAGAGGTAGAGGGTGGCCCAAGAAGTATTGGGGCGAGGTGATCAGGCAAGACATGACGCGGCTTCAGATTTCTGAGGACATGGCTCTTGATAGGAACGTGTGGAGGTCAAGCATTAGGTTTGTTGGCTAAGGGGTAGTCGAGAGTTTTTCCTTCTTTGTACCGGGTAGTCTGATAGAGTTTTGTCTAGGTCTGTTAGCAATCTATGTTATGTTCATATTATTTTGTTGTTTTGCATAGTATTGTGTTGTTGCCCTTTCACTTATTTGTTGTCTCTTACGATGTTGTTATTACCTTGCTGGCTTTTTTTGTTTTTACAGACCTTTTTTTGTTTCTTTTTTGATATTATTGTTTCTTCTGTTGAGTTGAGGGTCTTCTGGAAATAGCCTCTCTATCCTTCTGGGATAGGGGTAAGGTCTGTGTACACTCTACCCTCTCCATACCCACTAGTGGAATTTTGGATATGTTGTTGTTGTTGATATCTTGACAATGATAGCTTATTGAAAAAAAAAAACAGCTCTGAAACTTTTTCCCCTGTCAAAAGGCGATATATTAAAAAAAAAGCAATATGATTTTTAAAGAACAATGTTGTCCATCTAATATCCTCCATACATGTTTCAGCAACCATCTGTAGATACAACTCATTCACCAGACTTACAGTTACAGCAAAGGGCCAATTTATGTTAATAGCTGATGTTGCACACATACAGCATTCAAAAGTGTGTTCAGCCCCTAACGACACTATCCTCGAATTCGGGCGAAAAACACCTTTCACTGATGTAAAGCAGAAGATAAAGAATTTCAGTCATGTTTACATATCATCTTGTTATTATTGCTTAGTACTATATAATGAGAGTTTTTACAAAAGCATAGGGACTATACTACTATATTAAGTCCCTTGATATAGTCTTGGGTGTATAAACCTATTACAAAAGGGGGAGGGGCATCATAAAACACAACTTCTTCCGGTAACTCCAAATTCATGTGTGCTAGTGCGCTACCCTCCCTATAAGTGTGTTCCATCTCAACCAAGAAAATGATGAGAACAACAGGCCATCAATGTGTTAATGGAGCAACTGACGAAGGAAAATTTCAGTTTCAAGTCACTGAACATAGAAGACTCAATGGATGCCTTTCAAGTTCCCAGACTAGAGTGTCGTCATAACCTCAGATGTCCTGGATTTGTCTCTAGTTCCAGGGGGAATAGTAGACAAAGCTACTTCTCCAGGTTGAGAATTTAAAGTCCTGCTTTCTTCCTTAACTTCCTTAGGGTACCAAATATCATCTGGATTTGATGGGTAAAGAAGCAGGATCAAGTTCAAATGATCCCGCAGGTACACTTTCTCCTTCAGTTCCAGTCATTTTGAAAGAGGGAATTCGGTGAGAGAACTTGTAAAGTTCATTTGGCTTTACATAGAAAGTACCAGCTACAGTGATCCTTGTTCACTGGATAACAAATCCATTCACTTTATCTAAATAACCAACTTTGACACCAGCATCCCCAACATAATCAGAAAGAATCTCCACAACTTCATACGTGTAGTTCCTATGATCATCTGGATTGTAGCTTAAAACAAATGTCCCAAACTTTGAAAAGGGCCCACGTTTCCCCTTTCCTGGGATATACGATGCACATACCTTTCTCACACTGAACTTGATGAGAAAATGTAACTCGAATACAAGTATATTTAGAACTCTCACGTCTAAATTTCCCACACCCAATAGGCAAGTCTGCCCTGATCCATGCACTCTCCCTTTGATCTTCTGGATGAGGCTTGAACCATGAGAGCTTTATCTTGAATTCAGGACTGGATACCTTCCTAATGTGGGCATATAATCTTAGCATACCATCATCCATATCATAGCAAGTCCAGATCTGGCCCACCGCAAAGCAATTTTCAGCTCTATGCTTGTCAAAATCACTGAATTCAGGATCGGGACAATCAAACACATCCGAAGGGTCACTATGAAGAATTGCATATGATTCTAAATCAACTATAAGTTCAACTTTTTCCGCACGACCTGATGTCAGTCTAGAAGCTTGTTTGTTAACTGTCATTGTTGTTCTGCACATCCCCTTCAGTGAGGCTGATAAGTGGGGATTTTGACTACTTATTAGCACCTTTTAGCTTTTGTTTTAGTCTAAAAGCGTTGAATGGTGTTCCCGAAACTGATGAAATGTATAAAATTACAGGAATGTTGAAAGTTGGACTCCCGAGATGAAATCTGACTCAAAAAGGAATAATCTAAACACAAGGTAATAAAAGGCACATAAGCTCACAAAGTGAGGACCGCATAATTCCATATGCGACCGCAAACAATGAAGAAAATCACAGCATGCTTTCTAGCAAACTGCGGACTTCACAGGAATTGTGCGGCAGCAAATGACGAGCTGGAGATCTTCAGAGGGTGTGCAAATTTTCAAAGTCCAAGTCCCTCAAAATTGCGGACTGCACAAGAATTGTGCGGCCGCAGAAGAAGTGTCTTGCGCTGCAGAAGTAAAGATGCGGACCGCAGAAGACCAGATTGCGATCGTAGTGATAAATCTGCGGACCGCAGAAACATTGCCTCGCGACCGCAGTTGAGAATTGTGCGGCCGCAGAATCCCAGCTCCTGCAAGATGAAGAATTTTGCGGACCGCACATGGAATTGTGCGGCCGCACAACCTCCCGAAGGGCATTTTTGTCCGAAATTTTTAGTCTTGTATAAATAGACGAGTTTCACAAAATTAGGTCAACTTTTGACATCAGCAAGTCCTGTAGCCGTTTTTCTTTGCCTCTTTTGGACGTTTTCTATATTTTGGAGTATTTTACTATAGATTTTATGATTTTAACTTTACAATATGAGTTTAATTAGTATTTCTTCTTCTATCTCTTCAATTTCAAGCATGAGTAGCTAGATTTTTACTAGGGTTGTGACCTAACCCTAGTGTAAACATGATGACCCAAAAGGTCATCTTATGTTTTAGAACTCGAATATGCGATCTTAAGCCTTAAAAATCTCATTTTTACCCTCCTCAATTTGCGTGCGCAGTCCGGGCATGTTTCCGAAAAGCTTTTGTGTTGACAATTGATGAAAATAAGAATTTATGCCTCAAAAGTTGATTTTAGTTGAATTCGGTCAATAATTTTGGTAAACGGGCCCGAATTCGTATTTTGACGGTCCCTGTGGGTTCGTATCAAATTATGGGACTTGGGCATATGCCCGGAATCAAATTCGGAAGTCACTAGCTTGAGTTATGAATTATTGATAAAAAATAAAAGCGTGGAAATTAATTGTTTGTAAGAATTGATTGATGTTTGACATTGTTAGTTCTAGGTCCGTATTCTGGTTCTGGAGCCCGGTACAGATTCATTATGATATTTAAGACTTGTCTGTGAAATTTGGTGAGAAACGGAGTTGATTTGACGTGATTCGAACATCCAGTTGAGAAGATATGAATTTTAAAGTGTTCTTGAGAATTCCATTTGATTTGGTGCTAAATTCGAAGTTCTAGGTGTTATTTTAGCGATTTGATCACGCGATCAGGTTCGTATGATATTTTTAGTCTTGCGTGCATGTTTGGTTTGGAGCCCCGAAGGCTCGGGTGAGTTTCGGATAGGCCACGGGATGTTTCGGACTTTGGAAATCTGGTTTTTCTGCAGAGTCTGGGTTCTGGCATGTCCTTCTTCGCGTTCGCGAAGGTCCTCTCGCGAACGCGAAGAGTAAACTGATGAGGTCGGAATTTCTTCTTCGCGAACGCGAAGCGATGGGGCGTTACCTTTCGCGAACGCGACAAGACCATCGCGAATGCATAGTGTTAGGCGCTGGGGAGGAGGAGTCGGCCTTTTCTTCATTGCGAACGCGATCAATGACTCGCGAACGCGAAGACCAGGGAAGGGTAGCCTACGCGAACGCGAGCACTGTCTCGCGAACGCGAAGGCTTGGCTATACTCTTCGCGAACGCGATGAACACTATCGCCTAGCACTTAACAGAATCCAAAAACGGGATTTTAGCCAAAAATTCATTTTTTTCAAAAACCAAACGGTGAGAGACGATTTTTTAAGAGTCATTTCTTCCTCAAAGTGTTGGTAAGTGATTCTAAACCACTTTCTTTCAATTACCCATTACATTTCTTGAATTATCAACCTAAAATCTAAAGTTTTCATGGTAGAATTAGGGGTTAGGGTAGAAACTAGAGATTTCAGGAATTTGGGGATTTAGACCTCGATTTGAGGTCGGATTCCAAAACCAATTACATATTCAGGCTCGGGGGTGAATGGGTAAATGGATTTTGGTCCGAACCTCGGGTTTTGACCAAGCGGGCCCGGGATCGATTTTCGACTTCTTTGAGAAAAATTTGGGAAATCTGTAATTATTCATTAAAGTTGATTCCTTTAGCAATGTTAGATATTATTGAGTCATTTTTGAATAGATACGAGTGGTTTGGAGGTGAATTCCAAAAGAAAAGCTGTAATTGAGAATTTAGTGGCCTTCGGAGTGAGGTAAGTGTCGTGTCTAACTTTGGTTTGAGGGAATAGGTATTATGTGTTCATTTGCTACGTGTTTGGTTGTTAAATACGATGTATAGGTGAGGTGACGAGCATCTATGCGTCGTTGTCGAGTCATAGCATGCGAGTGAAATTCTACTCTTGTCTATTTATTAGCCTTAAATTCTACTATCCATGCTTAGCGAGTTATTTGAAATGTTGGGCGACTCACATCTGGTTTTCCTGAGATTTGGTAATTTTCGAATATTGATTCAAGGTTGAGATTACATTGTGCTATTGATTACGGGTAAAATACTGGTTTCTTTGTGATACTCTTATCTATATGTTGTTATTGATTCTGTGATTGGTGAGGAGTATAAAGCACGAAGGGTGATACCGTGCATGTATTATTTATATTGTGAGGAAGAGTGTAAAGCACGAAAGGTGATATCGTGTATATTATGAGAGGTTTAAAGCACGAAATGCATTATTTATATTGTGAGGAAGAGTGTAAAGCACGAAGGGTGATGCCGTGTATATTATGAGAGGTTTAATGCACGAAGGGTGATGCCGTGCCGTTCTATTTATTTATTTGGTGAGGTTGAGAGTAAAAGCACGAAGGGTGATGCCGTGCAGTTTTCCTTACTGTTTTAATTGCTCAATTAGTTTAAGAATATTTGGTTTAATTCTGTCTTTTCATTATTCTCACCATTTATGTTGTATTCCCCCACTGTATGTTCCCTTCCCATTATTTCTGCGTTATTTCTTTATTTACTGTTGTTGCCACTAGCATGATTATACTGTTCAGGTTATATGTGGGTGTCTTGTCCTAGCCTCATTACTACTTCACCGAGGTTAGGCTCGACACTTACCAGTACATGGGGTCGGTTGTACTGATGTTGCACTCTGCACTTTCTGTGCAGACTTTGATACCGGCTCTGGTTGATCGAGATTTTGCTATTGGTCCGCTGTCCAGAGACTCAAGGTAGATCTGTCGGCGTTCACAGACCTTGAAGTCCCCGTCTATCTTTTTATGTCCTACTGTTTTCTTTCATTCAGACAGTTGTATTTCTTTCAGACTATTACTTGTAGTAAATTCTAGAATGCTCGTGAATTGTGACTCCAGATCCGGGTGGTAGTAATTAATACAGTTTTATGATATTACGCACTTATTATATTTCATCTTAGTTAATTATTATTAATTACTGAATGAGAATAAGGAATTGGTTTAATGATTCTCTAACGTTGGCTTGCCTAACAAGTGAAATGTTAGGCGCCATCATGGTCCCGTCGGTAAAAAATTTCGGGTCGTGACAATAAATCTTATGGGTATTTAATTTAGTGTTTATTTATGATTGGGTATTTATTATTCAGCCTTGTTCATGCTTTAATTTGTGAAATTAATGGCTGCAAATATTAGTTCATGCCTATTTGACTTAGTTTCTACTTGAGAAAGAGAGACTTAGCCTAGGAAAACTTGGCTAACAAGAAATTGGGTCAATCGAGAGATTGATTAACCCAATCAAAGGGATCAACCTAGAGATAGTAATAACCCGACTTGAGCTTTTATCAACCGTTTTGTGTGATACCCATTTGGGCTTGAGAAAGCCAAACTGGGCAAAACCACTCCTTGACCGAGAGGTACTGAGTGGGTAATTGAGAGTTGATAGCTATAATATACCCTGATTTACAAAACAAGTATTAAGGTTTTTATCCCATCAGGCGAATACCTAGGCGAAAGTCATAACCCTAGGCTTTTCACAAACTTGAAAAATAACAAAAAAACAATTATCCTAGTCTTATTCCGTTACTTTGCAATCCTTAGTTTTAAAATAGAAATAGCAACAAAACCATTTTATGGAAGTACAAATTAAGATAGTTCAAATTCACGCATTAGAATATATACTCCTAACTCCCATCTAGCTCCCTGTGGATTCGATCCCGACTCTTCGTTGGGTTACTATAATTGCAATCGACCATGTCATACCTTGTTTTGAGGTGTGCATTGTGCCATAGGTCGGAGGCCCACTCCATTTTGATTTAATCCTTCCATGGAATTACTGCACAGCCTAGTTACACCAGCATGTTTTTGACCATCACAGCCAACAACTTCTTTCTTCTGAGGTTAACTGTCTCCAGCTGATTGGAATCGTGCCTTCTTCAGAGGGCTTGCCAAATCATTCACATCATCACCTGCAAGAGTTGTATCTGGTTCTGAATCAGAATCAGCAGTAAGTTCAACTTTTTTCACACCACCTGATGACAGTCTAGAATAAGGCTCCTTCTCCAGACTTGAAGCATAAACATGAGCAAAACCATCATTAAATTGTAACAGAGTATTGACATCTTCTTGGTCTCTCAGCTCTATCAATTGGGACCTATCGAACTTCACAGTAAAATGCAAGATTATATCTGAAGTATCAATGCATAATCGGTCAAAAATTGCATTCACAAAATCAATATACTTTATGCCTGTCTTCGCAATAACCTGACGAGTAATACCTCCCACATACGAAGTGGATCCATCTGGAAGCACCTTATTCTTCCAGCCCCAATGACAGAAACAAAACAATGTTTTATCTTCAGTTCCCATCATGAAATAGTGTACATTCACAACCTCAAAGGATAACAATCTTCAAAATCTTATCTTCTTTTTTCCCCTGAGAAGGGTAACAATCTCGAACAAACTAAAAGACCTGATCAAGGAATAATAGATATCAAGTGTGAAAGTACTAAAATAATGTAATCCATAAGAAAGGACACAAAAACATGAGGATTAACCAAGCATCTTAATTAAAATATGTGTTTCCTTTGAGTAAATACATATCAAGTTTCATGATTTTTGAACAAAACCAAATTCTAAACAAAAGATAGGAATCTAAAACCAGCCAATCAATAAAAGAATTTGACTATAGGAGAAAATAGCATTACCTAAATGTGAGTCAAGTAGAACACCTAAGCGGCCTAGGCAGGTTATAAGACACAGAATTTCATCAAATGCAATAGGGTGTCAAAACAGAACTCCCAACAAATCAGAAAGTTTCAAACTTTAACCAAGAATCAGAAAATGTCAAATGGTTTCACGGCATCTCCTACCCACTATTTGTTTACACCAAAATAGTGCAAATTAACTACGACCCATTACACTATTTTTTAGATAAAAAAAGAATATTCCTTTTATATTCTTCTCTCTTTTATATTATATTATTTTTTTAATTTAAATTTATTTTTTTATTTCATAAAACGAATCCTTTCTTTTTTCTTTTTTACATATTCATCCCATATAATTCATATTTCTTTCTTATATAACCATTTAATATAAAATTATTTTATAACATAAATTTTTAAATAATATAAATTATAAGCAAATATTATACATTATACATATTAATGGATTATTCAAATAAAAATGAAAACATTGATAAAATATAATTAAATAAATATTACATTATGGTAAAATTTAGTTTAATTTCTACATAAATATTCAACTTCTAGAATTAGTATGGTGCTCCCACACTAAATTATTGTTGTAATATATACGAGAATTAATTTATTAAAATTATACACCAAAATTAAAATATAGAATTAATATTATAAAGATATTACATAAAAAGTATAAATAATTACAAAATTTATAATATGTTAAATTAGAAGTGTTATATAATAATATGAATAGTATTATACCAAATTAACACTATTCACACACCAAAATGATGTTGGGTTGGAGCACCAAAACATCAAATCTTACATTAAAATAGTGTTTGGCGTCAAAAATGATGTTGAGTTGGAGATGGTCTCAAAGAAAACTTTATGAAAAACTTTTCATGAAAATATTGGACATTTTGTTGTGAAACATGAAATTATCAAAGAAGGAAAATTTCATCAAATGCAAAAGGGTAATACCCAAGAAAGCAAACGTTTAGCATTAAAAAAAAAAAAGCAAACGTTTAAAACTTTAACCAATCAGAAATTTTCAAAATGGGCTCCAACTCAAAGAATAAACTTTATTACATGACAAATTTCCTTGGAAAGTCAGCTATTTTTGTTTGTTAAACATGAAATTAGCAAAAAAAGACGAGCATATTAAACCAAAGAACAAAATGATCGAAACAGAAACCCCAGGAAAGGAAAAAGTTTCAAAATTGAAGCTAGGATCATCTTTCCAAATAAAGTTCAAACAACTTTTCCCATAATATTTGAAAGAGAAAAAAGCTGGTTTTGAGTACCAAGCTTCACCATTTTCACTTTTTAGCTCAATACCTTTTTGTTTTCTTCTGTAAACTCATTACTTCAAAAACATCTACTTGTACTACTAGTAAAGAAGTTGGATCAGTTCTTCTGCATACTGAATTTCCTTATGATTTTATCATCAAATAACTACATGATACCTTGTTCCTTTACAAGTCTACATACTGATATATTTGTGAGTAGAGAACGGCGCAAGGGAAAAAAGTTACATTAAAGCTGCAGATAGTTAAATTGTAACCAAAGGAGGTCTTTTCTACCATGCTTTTTGAAACTAAGGTAAATTGTGTTTCCAAATATTGTTTTAGAGCCCGTTTGGACATAAGATTTTTTTTATTTTTTTTCGAATTTTTTTTACTCTTTTCGAAATTCGTGTTTGTCTATAAAATTTTCAATTTTCACATTTAGACGAATTTTGAAATTTTTCGAAAATTTGAACTCCAAAAAGTTATTTTCAAAATTTTCACTTAGATTACTCACAAAACTTCAAAAACAACCCAAAATTATATTTATGCCCAAATACAACTCTAATTTTTAAATATCATTTTCATTTAAAAAAAATTTAATTTTTTTGTTGGAATTTTACAATTCTTATATTCACTCGCCCACTTAATTTCTTTGTTTACTGTGGTTCTATTAAGCTTTTTATTGGCTAACCAAAAGGATTGTCACTGTAACTACTGCTTTATTAAATTTTAGTAAAAGTTGTGGTTTTATCTTTTTCATCAGCTTTGTTATTATAGGTGTAACCCTCATTTTGCATTTGATTAACGGTCAGAGCCAGTGAAGCATATACAGTAAATTTTACTTTTACCAGTTCCTTGAAAAAGGCAAAGCACTGTTTCATGCGGAGGACACAGAGACCAATGCAAAAGGCAAGCATATAAGCCATGCGGAAAACACAGACACCATGAAGAAGCGTTTCTAAAGTTAAATTCTTCTTGAAAAAAATTATTTTGAATTTTTGCAAAATTATGTTTAACCAAACTGTAATATGGCCAAATTTTCATGACATTTGTCATGACATAATATTTATTATTAGGCCAAGAATTTTTTGTTATAAATAGAAGAGTTTCTCCACATTTGCAAACACACTAATTCAAGAGCTTTTCACTCTTGTCTTTCTTTCTCTTTTTTTTTATTATAGAGTATTTTGTAAGAGAGTGAGTGTTGGAAAACACTTGTGTGAACCATTTCTTTGGAGTAATCTTGTGAGGTTATTCTCTTGGGGTATTTGGGATTAATTAGAGTATTTACTCTAATTTTGTACTCCCTTTTGTGCGCTTGTTGGTATAGTAAAATTGTTCATCTCCGCTTGTGGACGTAGGTCACCTTGACCGAACCACGTTAAACTTGTGTCTTCTTTATATTCTTTAATTACCGTTATTATCAACTTCCATTGTCTTTATTATTGTCATTATACCGTTGTTTGGCTAAATTCCGCACTACCCGGGTTCCCAATCCTAACAAATTGGTATCAAAGCCAGATCTAACCGGGTTAGTTTAAATAGCCAAAATGACTCTAACAAAGTCTTATATTGAGAAATTTGACCGAAGTGCAAAGTTCGGAATGTGGCAATTAAAGATGGAAGCTATCCTAATTCAGGATGACTTAGATTTAGCACTGCAAGGAAAGGAGAAGATGCCGGATAAAATGACGGACGAGGAATTTGCCGTCATAGACAAAAAGGCAAAAGCAAGTATTATTTTAAATCTTTCAAATGAGGTTTTGCGTGAAGTTGCAGCAGAAAGCTCAGCCAAAGGCATATGGAAAAAGCTTAAAACCTTATATATGAAAAGAACAGTAGAAAACATGTTTTACCTAAAGCAAAAACTCTACACTTTTCGTATGGATGAAGGTACATCTATACTTACTCATCTTGATACTTTTGATTCTCTTCTTATGGATTTAAGTAACATAGATGCTGAAATCAAAGATGAGGATCAAGCTGTGTTATTGCTTGTTTCCTTACCCCAATCGTTTAAACATATAGGAGATAATATACTTTATGGAAAGGATAATATCTCTTATAAAGATATCAAATCTATTTTGAAATCAAAAGAACAAATAGATAGAGATATTACTAGGGAAACTAGTGGGAACCAAGGGGAAGGCTTATTCATAAGAGGTAGATCCAATAAGAAAGATTCAAGTAGTGAGAAACCTAAATCAAGGTCAAAATCCAGATACAGAAATGGCATGTGCAAATATTTTCATAAGAAATGTCACATTATTTCTGAATGCTTTAAATTGAAAAACAAAGAAAAGCATACAGAAAAGAAAAATGAGCACAAAAATACTGACACTGCCGAAGCAAGTGTAGCTACTGATGAGACTGAGGGAACTATTTTTTTAGCAACTAATAATAGTTTCAAATCTAACAATGAGTGGATTTTAGATTCGGGTTGTTCTTATCATATGTGTCTCAGTCGGAATTTATTTACCACATATGAATCTATTAGAGGTGGAGGTGTCTTGATGAGCAACAATGATGCCTGCAAAGTTATTGGAAAAGGTACAGTCGGAATCAAAATGCACGATGGTGTGGTGAGAACTCTCACCGATGTTAGACATGTTCCTAACTTGAAGAAAAATCTCATCTCTTTGGGCACTCTAGAATCTCTTGGGGTGCAAGTACACAGGTGAAGGTGGAGTTCTGAAAATTTCTCATGGTGCTCTTGTGATCATGAAAGCACGCAGATCTGGTACGTTGTATACTCTTTTGGGATCTACTGTTACAGGTGCTGTTGCAGTTTCAATATCAGATAAATCAGATTCTGACATCACCAAATTGTGGCATATGCGATTGGGGCATATGAGTGAAAAAGGTCTTTCCATCCTCAGTAAAAGAGGTCTCTTATGTGGCCAAAGTACCGGAAATATGGAGTTCTGTAAACATTGTGTGTTCGGAAAGCGGAAAAGAGTCAGTTTCAAATCTCCAGCGATTCATAGAACAAAAAGTACTTTGGATTACATTCATTCAGATCTTTGGGGTCCTTCACCTACCCCATCAAAAGGTGATGCCAGTTATATGTTAACTTTCATTGATAATTATTCAAGGAAAGTTTGGGTTTATTTCCTGAAAAATAAAAGTGATGTTTTCTTAAATTTCAAACAATGGAAAATTTTGATTGAGAAACAAACAGGAAAACAGGTTAAGCGGCTTAGAACAGATAATGGCTTGGAATTTTGTAATGATGAATTCAACGAATTTTGCAAGAATGAAGGAATTGCTCGATATCGTACTGTGAGAATGACACCACAGAAAAATGGTGTGGCAGAAAGGATGAATAGAATTCTTTTTGAAAGGGCTTGTTGCATGATTTCAAATGCTGGGTTGACAAACGCCTTTTGGGCAGAAGCTATCTCTACAGCTTGTTATATTGTCAACCGAGCTCCTTCTGCACCTTTGAATTTTAAGACTCCAGAGGAAGTGTGGTCAGATACTCCTGCTAATTATTCTTATTTAAAGATATTTGGTTGCCCTGCATACATGCATATAAATGATGGAAAATTAGAGCTAAGGGCTAAAAAGTGCATTTTCCTTGGATATGAATCTGGAGTGAAAGTATACCAACTATGGTATCCTGATCCCATGGCACCAAAATTTATAATTAGCAGAGATTTAACCTTTGATGAATCATCTATGTTACATTCTAGAAAAGAGTCTTCTAGTTCTTGTGATACAGATAAAGGAAAGTGTACACAAAACCAGGTGGAGATTGAGATTGGCATCCCTTCTGAGCCAAGCTCATCAACTTTGGAGCAAAATACAGTTGAAACTCCTGAAGTTGAGACATAAGCTGAAATTCCTAAAGTTGAGACTTCTGAAGTTGAACCAGAAGAAGAGGAGTATTCTATAGCCAAACATAGACCAAGAAGAGAAGGTAAACAATCATTAAGGTTTGAAGATTATGTTGCATTTGCTTTTTCAGTTGCACAGGAAACTGAAGAAATTGGAGAACCATCAAAATATTCAGAAGCAGTTTCTGGTACTGACTCAGCCAAGTGGCTGATTGCAATGAATGAAGAAATTGAGTCTCTCCACAAGAATGGTACTTTGTCTCTTGTGAAGCCGCCATCTGGAAAAAGAATTGTTGGTTGCAAATGGGTCTTCAAGAAAAAGGATGGCATTCCAAGGGTTGAAGATGTGAGGTATAAGGCACAATTAGTTGCAAAGGGCTATAGTCAGGTACAAGGAGTTGATTTTAATGATATTTTCTCACATGTTGTTAAACATAGCTCTATTCGTGTCTTGCTTGCATTCGTTGCCATATATGATTTGGAATTAGAACAACTTGATATTAAGACAGCTTTCTTACATGGCGAACTTGAGGAACAAATATACATGCATCAACCCGAAGGATTTTAAATCGAAGGAAAAAAAGATCATGTTTGCTTGTTGAAGAAATCCTTGTACGGATTAAAGAAGTCTCCAAGACAATGGTATAAAAGGTTTGATTCCTTTATGTTTGGTCATGGTTATTCGAGGAGCATGTATGATAGTTGTGTTTACTTTCGGAAGTTAAATGATGGTTCATTTGTGTACCTATTATTATATGTTGATGATATGCTCATTGCTGCTAAGGATTTAACAGAAATTCACAATTTGAAAAGTCAGCTGAAAAGTGAATTTGAGATGAAAGATTTGAGAGCAGCTAAAAAAATCCTTGGCATGGAGATCAAAAGAGATCGAAAATCCAACAGGCTATTTCTGACCCAGAAGAAGTACTTGGAGAAAGTCTTGGAGAGGTTAGACATGAATGATGCTAAACCAGTTAGTACCCCTCTTGCTGCTCATTTTAAGTTATCAGTTGCTCAGTCCCGACAGTCAGAGGAAGAAGAGAGGTACATGGCACAGGTTCTTTATTCCAGTGCAGTCGACAATATTATGTATGCAATGGTTTGTACACGTCCAGATATTTCACAAGCAGTGAGCGTGTTAAGCCGGTATATGGCTTGCCCTGGTAAAGCATATTGGCATGCTGTGAAATGGATTCTTAGATACTTGCGAGGTACTTCAAACACATGTTTGGAGTTTGGGAGAAATACTAACACTTTGGTTGGTTTTGTAGACTCAGATTATGCAGGTGATCTTAACAAAAGAAGATCACTGACAGGCTATGTATTTTGTATCGGTGGTTGCGCTATTAGTTGGAAAGCTACATTACAATATGTAGTAGCTTTATCTACTACCGAAGCAGAATATATGGCAGTGACCGAGGCGATCAAAGAAGCTTTATGGTTGAAGGGTCTATTTGCGGAACTCAGTTTACACCAAGGTGATATTACCATTTTCTGTGATAGTCAAAGTGCCATTCACTTGACTAAAGATCAAATGTATCATGAGAGGACAAAGCACATTAATATAAAGTATCATTTTATTCGAGAAACCATTGCTGAAGGAAAAGTCTTTGTTCAGAAGATCAATACTAGAGACAATCCTGCTGACATGTTCACAAAACCTCTTTCAGTGTCCAAGTTCAAGCTTTGCCTGAACTTGATTGGCATTTACGAAGAATGATTTTGCCCATTGGGGTTTTTGCGGAGAAGGTGGAGTAAATTTACTATATATAAGCCGAAATTAGGCCAAGGTGGAGATTTGTAATATGGCCAAATTTTCATGACATTTGCCATGACATAATATCCATTATAACAAAATTTGTTGATCATGACATTTGCTATGACATAATATCCATTATTAGGCCAAGGATTTCTTGCTATAAATAGAGGAGTTTCTCCTAATTTGCAAACACACCAATTCAAGAGCTTTTCACTCTTGTCTTTCTTTCTCCTCCTTTATTTCATTATAAAGTATTTTGTAAGAGAGTGAGTGTTGGAAAATACTTGTGTGAACCCTTTTTTGGAGTGATCTTATGAGGTTATTCTCTTGGGGTACTTGGGATTAATTAGAGTATTTACTCTAATTTTGTACTCTTTTTTGTACTCTTGTTGGTATAGTAAAATTGCTCCTCTCCGCTTGTGGATGTAGGTCACCTTGACCGAACCACGTTAAATTTGTGTCTTCTTTATATTCTTTAATTGCCGTTATTATCAACTTTTATTGTCTTTGTTATTGTCATTATACCGTTATTTGGCTAAATTTCGCACCCGGGTTCCCGATCCTACCACAAACACACACAGACAAAAAAAAGTGTAGAAATTTTTCTGCAAAATTTTGAAGCAAACGCCAACTATTAAAAAAGTTCAGCATTTTCCTTTTAAGAGATGTTACAGCTTGTAAACTACGACAAGTCTTATCAATTACTGTAAACTGTGGATGCTCGCAACAACAATAACAACAACTCAATGGAGTCCCACAAGTGGGGTTGGGGAGGGTAGTGTGTACGCAGACCTTACACCTATGAAGATAGAGAGGTTGTTTCCGAAAGACCCCCGGCTCAAGAACATAAAAAAAGAGCAATATAAAAACAATTGTAACAACAATGTAAAAAGACAATGTAAGCAAATAATACAAAGAATATTAACAGTGTAATAGAGAAAAAATAGCAACAACAATGTAATAAGACGGTGTAAGAAAATAATAGAACGAATAATGATAGAGATCCAAGGATATGAAACTACAAGAATAGTGTCAATCCTACTGCTAATACTGACATACCGTATATAAACAAGGGACTAGGAATAAGAAGGTACCCGACTAGTACAACTACTACTAGTAAGGCAAGACAAAACTCTAAACTGTCTATCAAACCACCACCCTAATTTTCGACCTCCACACCTTTCTATCGAGGGTCATGTCCTTGGTAAGTTAGAGCAGAGCCGTGTCCTGCCTAATCAACTCACCCCAATTCTTCTTAGGCCTCCCTCTACCCCTCACCTGACTCGCCACGGGCAACCTCTCACACCTCCTAACCGGGGCATCGGAGTCTCTCCTCTTCACATGACCAAACCATCTCAGCCTCGATTCCCTCAACTTCTCTTCCACAGGAGCCACGCCCACTTTGTCCTTAATATATTCATTCCTAATCTTATCTTTTCTGGTATGCCCACACATCCATCGCAACATCCTCATTTATGATATTTTCATCTTCTGGGCATGGAATTTCTTGACTGGCCAATACTCGACTTCGTACAACATGACCGATTTAACTACTGCTTTATAGAACTTGCCCTTAAGTCTAGGTAGCACATTCCTGTCACACAAAACACCAGAAGAAAGCCTCAATTTCAACCACCCCGCTCCTATATGGTGGGTGACATCCTCGTCAATCTCCCCGTTACTCTGTATAATAGACCCAAGATATTTGAAATTAGCTCTCTTGGGAATGACTTGGGTATCAAGCTTCACGTACATTTCTGCTTCGTGCGTCTCCATGCTAAACTTACACTCCATGTATTCTGTTTTGGTCCTGCTCAACTTGAAACCTTTAGATTTCAGAGTTTGCCGCCACACCTCCAGCTTATCATTAACCCTGCCGCGCATCTCGTCAATAAGCACTATATCATATGTAAATAACATACACTATAGCACTTCCCTCTGTATGTTACGCGTCAGCACATCTATTGCTAGGGCAAATAAAAATGGGATAAGAGTTGATCCCTGATGCAATCCCATCATCACTGGAAAATAATCTGAATCCCTTCTCACGGTCCTCACCCGAGTCTTAGCTCCATCATACATATCCTTAATCACCCTAATGAACGCTACCGGAATGCCGCTAACCTCCAAACATCTCCATAGAACCTCCCTAGGGACTTTGTCATAGGCTTTTTCTAAGTCAATGAACACCATATCTAAGTCATTCTTCCTCTCTCTCTATACTGCTCCATCAACCTCCTCACAAGATGGATGGCTTCAGTAGTCGACCACCCTGGCATGAATCCGAACTAATTCTCCGAAATATACACACTCCTTCTCACCCTCTTTTCCACTACCCTTTCCTAAATTTTCATGGTGTGACTCAGCAGCTTGATATCCCTATAGTTGGTGCAATTCTGGACATCACCATTGTTCTTGTACAATGGGACCATCACACTCCACCTCCATTCTTCCATCATTCATTTCGTCCTAAAAATGACATTAAGCAATCCAGTATGCCACTCCAAGCCTGCCCGACCTGCGTCCTTCCAAAATTCTACCGGAATCTCGTTTGGTCCGGTCGCCCTACCCCTACTCATATTTCGCATTGCCTCCTCAACTTCCCCAATCTTAATAAGCCTACAAAGCCTGAAATCTTGCTAGCTTTCTGAGTTTTCCAACTCCCCGAGAAAAAGATTAAAATCAGCAGATACAATATCATCATTACTACTCTAGACCGCCCATAAGGTTCCTGTAAGCATCTCTCATTAGTTATGGAAACATTTCTAGAGTTTGGAACCAAAGTGTGACTTTTTTGGACTCAAAGTATAAAAATAGGTGAAAAAAATAATTTGTAATCATTTATGTATAGCGCATGGATGGGATGCGCTATACCTTAACGACATATTTGTTTGTGAAGGTATAGTGCATCTCATACATGTGCTATACTTCTTAATTGACTGACCTACAATAATTGGTGGGTATAGCGCATAGCTTTACTGCACTATATATATATATATATATATATATATATATATATATATATATATATATATATATATATATATATATATATATTGCGTTTTGCTTATTTAAGGAGCTTCATTCTTTCTTCAAAAATTCAATCTTCTACATCCTTTTTATTTTCCTTTATTCATTCCGAAATATTTGTTTACTTAATTTTTTTGCATTTTGCCATAATGTCTCAAGAGCGAAAAATTAGGGTTGCATTATATTGGGGAGTGGGGTTGTTGTGAAAAATAACTCAGTATACTATAGTTGTTCTCCATAGTGTATTGTTAAGTTGCCACTTACATTGGAGTATGATAGATTGATATCGTTGTTATGTAAAAAATATGAGTGTGAGGAAACGTTCGGTTAATATTAAAATAACCGAAAGAAATCTATGTCCTCTTACTCCGTAAGGGGTTGCTTGTTATGCTGAGTTTAACATCGAAGACGATGAAACTCTGAAAAATATTTTGAGGACTTCGGATGAACACCGGGAACTTCTTGTGATAAAAATGCTGAAAATGTACGTCAAGTCTGAAGACGTTCGCAATATCGAGGTTCCGCAAAATAGGGATAACCCTCAATCATCATGTGGTATTTTTGGAGCAGTTTTATCCGAAGAGGTTCTGTTTGAAAGAGTTTGGCCAGATCTAAACTTATCTCCACGGGCGAATGAGAAGCGAAGACATAATTTCTCCCCAAGTTTATATAATTCACACGCCGAGTGGTAAATTTCAATTTTCCTTTATCTTAGTATGTTTTTCTTAATGTATACTATTCGTACTAACACTCATATATTCCAAATGGGGTACCGTTCAGATATGAATTTTACAAGATATGAAGCAATAAATAATTGGAATATGACCAATTTTGGTATTTTGGATCATGGTGGTCCATCCGGGAGTAATCAGCAACTCGATAATATGCATCATGGGATATCAACGGATTATGAATTGTAAGTTAAGAGATAAAGTTAATATATAATGTGGGGATGAATTTGAGAAACTCATTATTTTATTGGTTGTGCAGTGAAAACGAGCAACTTGGAGGTCATGTCCTTACTCAATTGCCCGAAGACAATATATTTAATCAAGATCTGGCAGATGCACAGAGTCAGGAAGATGATAGTGATTATGACAGAGCGAGGAAGATAATAGTAAGCCAATAGCCTGCATAGCATATAACATATTAATTAAGGAAGGATGTTAAAGTAATATAACATTATAAGTAAGCATAACAAATAACATACCAGTGCCTCATGCCTCCCAGCATATGGAACGTACCGACCACTAGCGCGATGAACGGGATTCCCGATCAGAAGGCGAGTAACATTGCGATACCAACCCATGTACTCATGCTCACCATCCAAATGGTCATGTGGAGTGTATGCCGGAATCAGGCCATACCTCTGATCCCAATCCTCTATCTGGACCTCTAGCTAGGCCAAGTATGTCTGGTCGACCTTGCAACGACCATCCCACTGGTAATGTGTAGAATGCCAAGTGGGAGGAATAGGTATAAGCTGAAGACATCACATAGCTTGACCGCGGGAGCAATAATCTGGAAATCCAACTATGAGCTCGTCACTGTATGGCCTCCATATGACCTATTTATTAAACACAAGAATCGTGAGTAAACGTAATACAGATCAAGCATTATCAAACAAACTTACTTATATATGTACTTGATCGTCTTCAAGTAAATCCAACAAATTCCTGTAATAAGGGAGATGATGTCCAGCCTCGACCTCGCGGGCGTGGCCTCGCTTATCTACCCACCTCCAAGATAGTGGTAGAAACGATGGAGGTGGTGCATCTAGAGCTATCGGTGGCAAAGGTGGCTGGATTTGCAGGAACCACTCCCAGGCCCAAACCTAATATTGATTGTGGACGTAAAATTTAAGTCATTTTTTACTATCTCTATTATAATCATAAAAATAATTGATTATGTTATCACCTGCAACAGCGGTATAAAACCGGCGATGTCTCTCACGGTGCCCATGGACGACCGACACAACTGCCTATAAAGGTAAGCTAGAACAGCTCCATCCCAGCTGTAGTCAGGTAATTCATCTAGTCGCTCCAGATGATACAGAAATCGCAAGCTAACTAGGTTTCCTTAAGTGTTCGGGAACAGAATACCACCAAACATCATCAGTAGCAATAACCTGTCGGTCGATAGCCTCCGGTGGTGAGTCCATCAGTAATCTCCGCGTGCAACGCCACTAGATGCTGCCTAAAAGGCAACAACTGTAATCGACTGGCACCACTCAAAGAAGTCGGCTCCGCAGGCTGGAAACCGGCGAGCCTCTGCAACATATGTAGATAATCATCTCCCGTATAATCCCTAAGAGCATGCGGGTAGCTGACAGCCATACCATCAACGAGAAACTCGAATAGAACCTCTACGTCCTCTAGCATGATGGTAGCCTCGTCGATAGGTAGATGAAATGTGTGCGTCTCTTGTCGCCAATGCTCTATCATAGCCGTGATCAGGGCTCAGTCGGACTGCAATCGGCCGATCTCTTTAATCCGGTAAAACCCCATCCGCTGAAGGCTTCTACCTGTACGGGGATGAAGTGGGTGGTCCCTAATGAGCTCCCAAAGATCGTCTATACATCTGAGGTAGAAAGTCTGGGACTGACACTGTCCATCCCAGATGTGTGAAGACCTATGGCCACCCTAGAGCAACAGTAGCTCTCGAACAGCAGGTCCTGGATGCACAGTGGGAAGCTCCATGACGATATCTGTAAATTGAACAATATTAATTAAAGTATTTTTCTATTTTATCGTTTAATATCTTTAAATATATTGCGATATTTTTTATATTAATATTTAATCGATAATTTTTCTATATTATTATTTAGATTGATATATTTTCTATATCATTATTTTATATGTTAGTTTCTTACATTTTTTTTACAAAATTCGGCAGGGTTTTATTTGAACTGTCATTTTTTTTCCAGACATTTTTGGGTTATAAGAGAATTAAATAT